>NW_028300906.1:4562500-4713554 GCF_049000335.1 Polistes dominula | reverse complement strand
AAAGCTATTTCTCTCTCTTTCTCTCTTTCTTACTTTTATGTCGTTTTTTTCCTATTTTCCTCGACGCGTTAAGTATAGTAAAGGAAAAATATATCTCAAGAAGTATTTTCGATTTTCGATTTTTCTCTTTTTTTGTGATATCAAAACGATTTAACGAAATCTCTCTATTTTCATATATATATATATAATAATTCAAATTTCGTTTTAAACAAAATTCTACTTAAGAACAATTTAAATATAATATAAAAATGTATTAACTAAAAATAGTAATTGATAAAATATGATTGTTATATATAGAAAAAATCAAATATAATAAAAATTTTTAAATTAAAAACATTGATTAAAGTTTACCTATGTGTGTAATTATTATTATATTATTCTATAATACTACTATATTCTATAATAATATAGTCTAGTCAAACACTAAAAGAGGATACTTTTTGTTACGAATGTTCTATCCTTTTAATTATAATCAATAATAATATATTAAATATTAATTAAAGTATGTTAATAATTACTATAATTTTAATATAGAAAAATCAAATAAAACTAAAATTTTTAAATAAAAAAACATTAATTAAAGTATACTTGTAATTATTATTATATTATTTTACAAATTATACTGGAACATTAAAAGGATACTTTTTGTTACAAATGTTCTATCCTTTTAAATATAATCAATAATAATATATGAAATAATAATTAAAGTATATTAATAATTATTATAATTTTAATATAGAAAAATCAAATAAAACTAAAATTTTTAAATAAAAAAACATTAATTAAAGTATACCTATGTAATTATTATTATATTAATTCAACAAATTATACTGAAACACTAAGAGAGTAGTAATGGGTGAAGATTGAAAGGGAGTTAATTACGATGGACTTAGATAAATGATCAAATACAAAGGCAAAGCCTAATGATTTATAGGATGACCAAGCTAAATTATGCTGGAACATCATTGTGTAAACCTAATAGACAATGCTTGGATATTTGAGCGAACTAATGGGCACAAGTTTGGTTTACTAGTTTCCCTCTCTCTCTCTCTCTCTCTCTCTCTCTCTCACTCTCTGACTTTATCATAATACCCTGGAGAATATTCATTAACCATATGTTCTATACCCAACGTATGAGATTGCATTACGATTATTATTCAGTTTGTTAAAATGAATAACTATCAAAGGGAACAAGATTCGACACTAGTCGAATCGTTGATCAACGTTGCAACGAGAAGATGCATTGGAATCGAAACTTTCATTGCACTTCTCTTTGTTTGTTTGCTAAAGGATTTAAGATAGTTATCACCTAACGTTTGTTATCAAAGCTAAGATCTAAGTTTAAGTAAATTTTAGTTATTTTAAAGAACGCTTTTAAAGAAATATTTTCTTACATAACACAACATCTAAAAATAATATTTAATCTGTTGAATTTAATTGTTATTTCAATAAATTCACTTAAATGTTGTTTTAAAGTAAAAAAAAATTAAATGAGAAATTAAATCATCCTTTTGTATAATTTTAGTTTGAAATTCGATGCAAATGAAATGAATTCATATCGTTTAAATATAAATATAAATAGAATTGTGTGTGTGTGTGTGTGTGTGTGTGTAAAAGATGGTACGAATGATAAGAATAGAAGTAATATCCACTATGAAATAAATATTCAAATGGGGATAAATTCGATAGGAATCAAACGATTATTCGCGACAAAATGCAAATCCTCTTCTAAATCTCTCGACAAGTAACGTATCATTAAACCAGACTAATATAAGCTTGATATCATTTGATTGATTTTCAAAATCCAGTTGGATGTTATGCACTTTAGTCATTGTTTATGTAATATACAGTAATGAGTAGTGTAATCAGTTATTCTTGAAATCGTGTGGTATTTGTAACATGTAAATATCGGTAAGATTGATTGTTAAACGTTTCCAAATTCAACGATTCGATTAAATGAACAAATTTGGATTTTCTGACGCCTGTAAGTAGGCAAAATTGTATTATACGTTTGTTAAACGTGTTATCTATCTGCTGGAGCGAAACATTTCAAAGTTTCTAAGAGAAAATAAAAGATAGGATTATTTTATATGAATCATCGTTTTCGTCTTATCGATACGTTTTTATATTCAAAAAATAAAAAAAAAAGGAAATAAAAAATCTTTAGAAAATGTTCCTGTCTATTTATCATCTTTGCAAAACCACAAAAATCGAAAGAAAACTCATTCGTGATAACGAAAAATATCATCTTAACATTTTCTCACGATAAATCATTGAACGCACGTCATTTCGAAAAAGTTGAACTTCGGCTAAAAAACTCTGTTCGCGACATTTCACAAATGTCGAAGCATTTTTCTCGGTGTTCTATTCATGTTCCTGACAGAACTCTTCTGATTTTTACGTTACTTTTGTTCTACGAACATAATGTCAATTTAGACGGAAGTATAAAATTTTAAATATTATCTAACTTTTTTATTATCTTTTTTTTTAATTTTCATAGACTAATACTGTTACATATAATAATATAATGATTTTTCATTAATATTATTATATTAACTTTGAAATTTTAGCCCCTGTAGTTAGGTAACACGTTTAACAAACGTATAATACAATTTTGCCTATCTGCAGGCGTTAGAAAAAATTCAAATTTTTAATTCAAACGAATCGTTGAATTAAAAAAATTTTTAGAATAACTAATTGCATTATTTATTACTAAATATTACATAGACACTGAATAAAGTACATAGCATGTATAAATACTATAACATATAAAAAGATATAATGAATTTTCATAAATATTATTATATCAACTTTAAAATGTTTAGTTCCTGCAGATAGGTAACACGTTTAACAAACGTATAATACAATTTTGCCTATTTACAGGCGTTAGAAAAAATAATCGTTTCTTTCTAATTTTGTTTTTTTGATTATACAACATTGATAATAACTTTCCTGCCGTGGGAAAATTCGATGAAATCGTTCGAGGTTAATAAATGTTCTTTCTATCATTCTTCTCCCTTTATTTCTTTCTTTTTATACTTCTCTGTTCAATTCACAAAGACAACAACGTAGGTTCATCGTGTTTTTAAGTTTAATAGGTGAAACGAGTGGAGTTTGCTTGTTGATGCTTTTATGACCTTATTCGACGTTTTCATTAACGAAAATATATATATATATATATATATATATATATATATATATATATATATATATATGTGTATAGATATATGTAAAGATATGTATTTCTTTTTTATTTTATGTTTTCTCTTCCTTTAACCCTTGCCCCTCTTAGCTACATAGTTAACAGGTGACCTATTTTCGATTATGAGTTTATTCATACTTTTGTTTTTTCCTTCGAACGTTTAAGTTACGTTTTACGCTTGGAATATTGCACAATAGTGGTTGACATTTAACAAATAGAAATGTAGAAATCTTATTTGTAAGTAGATTTACAATATATAAACTAAAAATAAATAATATATATTTGTAATATCAATTATTATAATATTAATATATAATATATAATATTAATTAAAATATATAAAAATATATAAAATATATGTTATAATAATATATATATATATAATAGTATAAAATAATAGTATTATATAAAAATATATCCTATAATCGTTTTATTTTAAATTATTCTTTCTTTTCTCTCTCTCTTTCTCTTCATAAAAACGATAGTATCGATAATAAAAAGCTGTAAGGTATGAACTCGAAAATTACTGTTTTTTTTTGCTTTCTCTCATGTAAAATAAAACGTCACATAAATGTATTTTTATTACAAGCGTATACACATCATGTTTCTTATGGTAGACATTAAATTATTATATTTTTTTTGATCTTATGGTTAGTTCCACTTGTTTACGGCATTCATAGAAAGTAAATAACTTTGGTAAGTTAACAGAAAGATCCATTACAAGAAATACGACTGATATTTTAAATTGTTAGTGAACATTTATAGGTTATGTTTGTTCTCTTGAAAGAAAGAAAGAAAGAAAAAAAGAAAGAAAGAAAGAAAGTTGAAGAGAAAATTTTCTTTTATCGATCTTTTTCTAAAAATAAAGTCGATTTCCTATACCCCTTTCTCCATTATCTCTTCTTTCTCTTTTTGCTCTTTTCTATAATATTCTCACATATATATATGTGTGTGTGTATCATGCTTCGTATCACTTTTCTCTTCGGTCATAGTATCTCTCGAAAGTTTCGAGAGCACCAGAATATGAGTTGTCACTTCCTATCGATGACAGAGATCTTGACCTGAAATTGTTACATCCTCGACATACTCCTTTAAGTTCGCATAAGTACCGACATAAGCTTTATTAAAATGCTTCGCACTTTCATTCATTAATTATTCATTTTCTCTTTTATGTTATACATTTCTTTCCCCTTTTTGAAGTGAAAACTTTTTAGGAATGGGTGTGATTTGAAAAAAATGAAACGCGGTAATATAGTGGAAAAACGAAACGGCCTTAATACTACGTAAGAAGAGAAAAAGAGATAAACATGTAATTATTTATAAAGCATCATTATTTATAAAAATATTTGATTTGCAAACATTTTTTAAATTGTTTTATTATTTACTTTTTTTGTAATTATCATAAAAATGCGCGCCTGTATGATTGTAACCCTCCAAACACACTTTGAAAATGTTGCTTAAGAGCGTCATCTTTCGGAACGGAATTTTTTTCTGCCCGAAAGATAGGCAACCCGTCATACATACGTGTATACACAGTTATGACTGCAAAAAAATTCCGTCTCAGTAGATGGCACTCGCAAGCAACATTTTCAAAGTTGCATACGAACAGCGCGCATTTTTATAATTAAATTAATAATTAAATAAATAATTACAAATTAAAAGTATAAATAATATTATAATAATATTATATAATAAATTATATTCTCGAAACTTGTTTATTTGAAGGTTTCAGTTCTAACTTGTGTGATATGCACACATGTTTTTTTTTCTTTTCAGATTTTTATTGAATAAATGTGTGTGTATGTATGTGTTAAAGTGAACTTGAGGTAAAGATGAAAAATATTCATGGAATTATTCATTCCTTATCACAGATTGTCACATATCGTAGAATTTCAAATGATCTTGTAAGATGTCTCAAATATGCGTCAATGCAATTCCCATAACGTAACCAGTGTGTTACCTAATTCTATGATTAGATTGTTCAGATTATACTGTTGGGAAATTGAATGAAGTTAACCCTACTTGCTTCTGAATACATGTCTCTTGACTATGATACATAACATAATTTACTAACTTTACAGTTCTATTAATCATTTTCATTTCATTCGTCACACGATTTATACATATGTATAGATATGTTTTCATAGTAATTATTCAATTAAACTTTCTACATTCAGTAATCCATAATATTCCAGATATATTCCAGATTCAGTAATATATCAAATATTTTCGAAGATGGTGCTTTCCAATAAAATGTTTTCAGAGTTGTATTCTTCTTAAAAGAAATGTGAGTCACTTGGGAAAGCTTGAAGCTGACGTGCTAGGTTTATCCTATACGAAGCTTGAAACTTGAAACTTTTTCTATTTATTCGAATAAAAAAACTGGTGTTACGTTGAAAAGATATTACTATTATTATTATTAACATTTTCATTATTAAGTAGTTTTAAAATATATGAGCATAACTTCAAGGATGATTTTAGTATCTATAAGTAAAAAAAATAAGTTTATTAAATCATATAACTTTGTTTCAAAATAACAAATTTGTTTTATATTAAACGTGTTGTTAGATGATTTTCATAAAAACCTTTGCTAAATTGTACAAAGGTGTTTTTTTTGAATTTCTCGACAAGAAAGTTATGCATTGAGATAAAAAGTTTCCTGGTAAATAATTAAAACTAGTATACTAAAGTTGTATGACTAACTGAAAGACAAAATTAAGTAGAATTTGGAAACAAGGTCGAGCATATGAAACCACACTTGAAATTATGTTCACACATTTGGAAACAGAGTGTGTACATTTATTGAAAATCTAAATATGAATTTATGTAACCATTATTAAATGTAACATATGTTTGTGACATTATTTCAAAAGTATATATTTTAAATGAATCTTATTATTATTATTAGAGAATTTGTAGGAAGATGGAAGAGGTTTTTGTCTAGTTGAAGGTATCCTTGCTAAACTATGCAAGGTGTCTAAAACGTTTCTGATCGTTGTAAATCTCTCTACCCTCATTCCATTTACTCGTGCTTAGCAAATTTCACGTTATTTAAATATTTTAATATATTCCTTTATGATCTATAGATATATTATTAATATCATTTTCATGAAATATTCTTCGTTCATATTTAATACATTATTAAATACTTTTATAAATCGATTTCGTATTATTAGCTTGAAATTAATTTGTAATTAAACTTTTCGAGTTAACTATACAAACTCGAAAATATAATTAATCAGAGGATGGAAATTAATTTATGTATATAATAAACATAAATATATTTTTCATTATTTCCGAGATAGGATTAATTTTATTTGAATTTGTTTTGAAAATAAGCTTTTCCACACATTGAAGATATTATAATAGATAAATTATAATATATTATAATCTATAATAGAAGATTATAATATTATAAAATTCGTGTAAGAAGTTAATTTTTAATGTAAGTAAATTCGTTTAGTATAAATATAAAATTAATAGAGTATAATATAATAAAATAAAAATAATTAATATTAATTATTTAATAATAATAATAATTATACTAATGTTAAAGTAAAATTAAAGTACAATTAAAGTACATCTAACCTAAAATATTCGCGCTAAGAATCTTTATTCCAGTATACAGATAAGATAATCATTTATGTCTTATGATCTCATTTCTTTCTTTTTAAATTCGAAAGAAAATATAGATTGATATATGAATCCACGAACTAAAAGCATTGCTTGTACGTGCCTTTCAACGAGATTTGTGACGTAAAAAAAGGATTTCAAATGGAAGATAGAATTTATCTCGAAGAAATATTTTCAAATGTATTGTGTCGAAGTATTTTTTAAAATGTTTCATTTTCTTTTTTATTCCTCATATAATATAAAAATTTATATATATATATTATCAGAGACAAAAATCAGTAGACATGAAAGTTTGATGATGAATATCTTTTGAACGCTTAATTTAATCGCCAAAACATAAGACACCATTTTTATAGAGTAGTTAATTTCCTACAGAAATTTGTATTGCGCATCTTATAATAGTCATTTATTGTCGAGTTATAAAATTCATAAACAAAAATAAAATTTGTCTAAAAATCATCAAATTTAAATCTTCAATATCATTGAAATGGTGAAGTTTACGGAAAAAGTATAGGATACCTTTTTTGTAGAGCATTAAATTTCCTACAAAATTCGTCTTGAATATTATTCTGTACAATCAATAAATAATGAGGTATGAATTTTAATCTATTGGACTGAAAAAAAAGTAAAAAACTGCGATGCGGCGGATCTTCCTATTAAAATTAAGAGCTCATATTTGGTGAGAATTTTTTTAAGGTGTTTAGCAACCCATTTTTCTGTGGCACTTGAAAAAAAAAAGTCATTTTTTTGACCCACCCTAATATATATATATATATATAAATTTGATGTTGTTCTACACCTAATTTGAAGTCCTAGAAATTATTAGTGAATATTAATTTAATTGTAGTAAATAGTTTAGAATTATATTAAATCAATATTTTATAATAAAGCCACAATATATATTATATACATATATAATATATATGTAGTAAATCGTGAGAAGATATTCCCATCTTACAATTAGTTCACGTCTATCTTAATAGTGGAAATTTCACCAAATCATATGACTTGTCATCCAAACGTGTCTAATATGTTCTAAACCAAAACGAGGTAATCAATCAACAAATGTATGAATACATTTATATGTGTTATTAAATATTATTATGTTTGAAAACATATCTCTATACAATCATTAATGTTCCAAAAACTTGTCTACTATTTTCTAATTGAACAAAGTAATCGATCAACAAATGTACGAATAAATTTGTATGTGTTAAGAAAATATTTATTTTATTTAGGAACATATCTACACAATAATAATGTTCAAAAAATTTCAAAAGAAATGAAAAAACTTGACGAATTATTCTAGAATTGTACTTGGAAATCGTTGTACTTTTTCATATTTTTGTCTTTTCAATTCTTTTTCTTTTGTATTTTTATTTTTATTTTTATTTTTAAACTGAAAGAAGACTACAAAAGATTTTCAGTAGCGCAAAGTTTTCGTTCGTATCTGTCGATCGATAAGAGACAATATGAGAAACTTTATTTTGAAAAAGAAGTAAAGTTTCATATTGTTTCGAATAAAAAAAAGATCGTACTATAATCCGTTTGGTTCGTTGGAAGTTTTTACAGTTAACAGACATTACTCAAAACTATTATCGTTATTCACGTTTGTTGTTTGGCTGTATAATGGTTACGTGTTCTCGAATTCATTTCGTTTTTAAAATCGATTGTAACTGCACTTCTACATGAATCCAAGCGTTGAAATTTTAATCGTTTTATCTTTCATCGTGATAGACTATGCCATAAATAGTTTAATTAAAAATTGTATTGTAACATTAAGTTTTCAATAATCAACTTTGTACAGTTTTAGTTTAACTTTCGTTTTAAACATTGAAATATCAATTAATACAATTAAGATCTAACCAAAAGAAACATTTCATTTTTAATTTAGATTTTCTGATCGTTGATTTGAATGATTCTAACATTTGCCTATCAACGGGTAGTCGATTAAATTGTTCAATGCAAATAAATGGTAAAAGTGAAACAGATGATGAAAATCTTAGATTAAATTAGATAACAAATCTTTCAAAGATTTTTGCTGCGTTCTTTAGACAAAACTAATTCGTAAAATCCTTTTTTCTTTCCATTTCTTTTTCTAGTCTGTTATATTAACAATCGGTTGATCATTTTTTACGTTCGAGGAGAAGAGCTTACAAAAATTCAAATTCAATCCTAAGCTGAAATCCCGTTTAGCGAAGCGAAAAACTATCATAGGGATGATCGGATCTTCTAAAAGAAGATTTCGTTTGATTCTGGCTTTTGCCTGTTATCGAGAAATCTTTTTACTCGACATTTTTCTTCATTTTTTTTTTTATACCCTTCCTTCTTTTTTTCTCTTCCACACTTTTCCCTAAGAACGGTGATCGTCTAGTTCATCTTTTTCAAGCTTTTCCCTTCTTAGTTTCTTTCTTTGATTTTCGAGAATCCTCTTCTTCATTAAATTACATTTTTAAGTGAAAACTTTTTGAAGTGAAAACTTCTTTAGAATGGGTGTGATTTGAAAAAATTTAACGGATCGGTAGGCGGCGATGTAACGGAGCGGTGGGAGGCGATGAAACGGCCGCGATACTAAATAAGAAGAGAATACAATTATCCTACACCAGATATTTTGTATTCGTCTAATTCTCTCGAAACTTAGTTTTTTGAAGATTTCACTTCTAACATGAGTGATCTGCACACATGATTTTTTTTTAGAATAGGTGTGATTTGACAAAATGAAACGGAGCGGTAGGTGGTGGTGTAAGAGAGCAGCAGGCATCTATGAAACGGCCAAGATACTGCATAAGAAGAGAAAAAGAGACAAAGAAAAGCTTCGTAAACGAGCCTCGAGATGATGAATGATTAATGATGAATGATGAATACGAGGCTTGAGTACGCTTATCTCGAAACACCTAACGCGAAACTCGAAACTCGTATACTCGTACTACATAGTATACTAGTATACTAAGTATAGTCATACTAGTATACTAAGTAGTACTAGTAGTACTTGTTAGTTACTAACTTTGTTTAGTATAACTATAGTATAACGTATATTATAAGTGCTTGTATACTAGTACAAAGTAGTAATAGTACTTACTATACTTTTTATAGACATTATATTTTTAATATATAAACTATTGTTTCTTAGGAAGGGAAGCTTTTCTTTAACGAACAAATAATGTTTTATTATACCATCTATTAGGTTAGATCACATGTGTTATTTCTTATTTTTAATTCTCTTATTTTCCCCTGATCATACCTTTTCGCCTAGGCCAGAAAACTTTATTTTTTATATATCTGTTTAACAATACAAAAAATGCCGCAAACTAGAGAAAAAAAGTATGAAATTAAGCAGAAAAACACGATAAGGTAGTTGCCAGAGTTCAACGAAACGTGTTCGTGCATTTCGTGCACGCCAGAAGGCGTTATTAAATGTGCACAATAATATCTCTAATGTGGATAATAATGCGTTCAATGTTAGAAATAGTGAAAACGATCATCGTAAGTCATTAAATAGCTTCCAATGAATATATTTCTTTCTTAATCCTTTCTACTCATATTAGACAAGCAGAATCTCAATACATCACTTTTGTAACTTTATTTTTTATTTTCTATTCAGATGATTCGCAATAGGATATTGTGAATTGTGATTCAAGTGTCTTTTGACCAAAAATTAACGCCGAACAGTGTTGTGAAAATCTGCAGAAAGAAAATATTAGGGAAGTTTTATAGAGTTCGATGGAACTCGTTCGTGCATTTCGTGCACGCAGAGAGGTGTTTAGTTACCATACATATTTTAATTACCATAAGCAACTCATCTCATTTCTTCAAATTGAATTTGCTTACTGTGTAATATGTTATGTATTATATGTTAATAAAACGTAAAGTAATTTTTGAATGTGGTAACAATATAATAATAATATTATAACAAATAAATCTTACAATTATCCTACATCTGATATTCTGCATTTGTCTCATTCTCTCGAAGCTTAGTTTTTTGAAGATTTCACTTCTAACACGTGTGATCTGCACACATGTTGTTTTTTTTTTTAATTTTCTTTTCTTATCTTCAGATGTTATATTAAATCGATATATTTTCATGAATATTTTTTTTCTTATTATATTTTCAATAACAGATTCATGCTATTGTCTTGCAAATGTGGTTTTTGTTACTCCTGCCCTTTAAAATATGCATCACTCGATGCACAGATAATAATGTTTCTTGCCAACGCCATCTATCGGTATGCAACATCCCCTCAAAGTATGCAACACCGTTATACGCATCTGTAAAATTGGTTGCATACTCCGAGGGGATGTTTCATACTGATAGATGGCGCTCGCAAGCAATAGTATCGACTATGTATAAAAGGTTGCTCGTATTCAGGCGTAAATTTTCAATCTATTTTTATATTTAAACATTATTAATTTTATTCGTTTAATATAAATGTATTTTTATATATTCTATTTAACAATTTCATATAGAATATATTATTATTCTTTAATTTCTTATATAATTTCATTTCTCGAAGGATCTTTAGAAATTTTACAACACATTAAACTTTGTTCATTATTTCTCTGTTAAAACTTGCTTATATATATTTGATACTACGTACAAGTATGTTCTTGACATTTCAAGAAAGAAACATCTTCCTATTCATTTCTACTTTCTTGCAAGATGTTATTTTATTAACGACAATAAGTTTGCACATACGTTAACACAGTGTGTCCTCTGATTTCATAAATTAATTAACTTACATTAACATCTTTAGAAATTAGAAATTAGATATGCAAACTTCGATTGGATTTTCTTAATCATGATTTTTCTTTTATTTATTTTAATCTCTTGGATACAGGCTTAATCTTGAGAATAAGAAAATATTACGTAAGAAAATCACGATTGGATCGATAAAATTGTTTTAAACAAAAGTTAAAAAGAGAAAATAAGAATAAAAAAAAATTAAACTAACTTGTAACCAGGATCGTTAATTATAACGTCGAAATATTGTTGTTTTTCTTTCTGATTTTTTTGTTGTTTTCTTTTTGTTTTTTTTTTCTCATTGTTTCTGTCTTGCTATACTTAAGTTTAAATCATCGTACTCTTTAGTAAGAAATTTTGTGGAAAGAAAGTTTCTAACCTGTTCTAGTGATTTACGCTTTGGGATAATTAAACGTTACGTCGAATAATCCATGGGATGTTCGCTTGTAACGTAAGACCCGATTGTAGCTTAATGAGCACGATCGTTATCTGACTCAGTCAATCACTCTCTTTCTCCTACTATCTTTTTCATGAGATTTAAGAAAAGAAAAAAGAAATAGAGGAAATAGTTTAGTCAATTATTCATCGGTTCTTTTTCTCGATAAAAACATCTGCAAATGACAATTTTTAATGAATTATTATTTTAAACAGTTATAATCTCATAAAAAAAATTTATTTTTATTATAAATTCGATTGGGAAGACAATTAATATTGTTTTCATTTTTAATTCGATTATTAATAAAATCTGTATTGTTTCTATTTCTAATTTGATAATTAAGAAAATCTGTTTTATTTTTATTTTTAATTTAGTGATTCAGAAAATCTATATTGTTTCTATTTTAATAAAACGAAAGAATATTTGTTTAAAAAAATATTCTTTTTTAAAAATATTTAAGCAATATTTATATTTAAAAAAATATAATTATTTTGTAAGAAAATCTTTATTGTTTTATATTTTTAATTTCATAATAAAATCTGCTATGTTTTTATTTGTACAAAACGAAAATATATTCGTTTAAAACAATATTCTTTTTTAAAAATATTTAAGCAAAATTTATTTTTAAAAAATTTAATTATTTTGTAATAAAATTTGTATTGTTTTTATTTTAAATTCGACAATTAATTAAATCTGTATTATTTCTATTTCTATTTTTAATTTTATAATTAATAAAATTTGTATTGTTTTTATTTTAAAGTTATTAATTAAGAAAATCTGTTAGGTTTCTATTTTTATAAAACGAAAAGATATTAGTTTAAAAAAATATTTTTCTTTGAAAATATTTAAGAAAAATTTAATTAAAAGAAATATTTAATTATTTTATAAGAAAATCTGTATATTGTTTTTATTTTAAATTCAATAACTAATAAAATCTGTATTATTTCTATTTTTAATTGGATAATTAATAAAATCTATTTTATTTCTATTTTTATAAAATTAAAAAGATATTCACACATTTAAAAAAAATATTCTACTTCAAGAATAGAATATTGGAAAACGAATGTGATCAATGAAATATATTTTTATCTCATCTAAGGTTTTATATAGAGATAAAAATAAAATATAATTTAAGTTGAAAATGAATACGTTGAAAAAGAGAGATAAAGAGAGAGAGAGAGAGAGAGAGAGAGAGAGAGAGAAATAGAAATAGAGAGAGAAGAGATCGAAGAAAATTCTTTCTCATACTCGGCAAAATTTCTTATTGATCGTTCCTATTGGATTCCTTCTACGTATATAAGAGGAAGATAATAATTCCTTTACCGATGGTCCTTCTTCTTCCTTTCTGTCTACTTTCCTTTCTTCTTTTTATTTTCATTTTATTTCTCTTTCACAATTGGAGAGTAAAATTATTATTTCATCGAATTAAAGGTTTTAAATATTTAGTCTAGACTCTAGAGAAAGGATTCTTGAATTATGCATGCCACTTCGAAGAATAATTTCAAGTATTTCTGGCTAACACGTTAGCCAAGATGATCTTTCTTTTTAACTATAGGAGATAAAAAAAAAAAAGAGAAGAAAATGACAAAAAAAAAAAAATAGCTTTTTCACAAGCTTTTCATCTAACATAAGCTCGACGATGTTCCAAGTTTAAGAGTTCCACCTTTCGCATTTTCTCTCTCTCTCTCTCTCTTTCTCTCTGTTTCTTTCTTCTTTTACTTCTTTTTATTTTTCTCCTTTATATTTTATTCCTTTTTAAATCTCCCGCGAGAGACAGCAGGACGAAAATGTGCTCTGTCTCATTCTTATCTAAGAAATATAATAACCACTCTAGTTTACTTACACTAGGAAAACTCAGGCAATAGCTTTTGTTCCTTTTTATCCGTTGAAGGTTCTATTTTCAAAACTAAATTATTACAACATACACGAAATGAAAGCGAGGAAAACTTGGAATATTAACTTATTGTTAGATATATATATATATCGTTTAGAAATGATAAGAAAATTAAAGAAAAGAATTATTAAAAATATAATAATGCTATCTGTGGCCATGCATTGTTATGGGTTTTGTTATAAAATCTTGATTTAATATAATGTTAAATTATTTAGTAAATTATAACAACATACAAATTAATATTACAATTAGAATGGAATATATAAAATAATTATACTCGTAAAAATATAAAAAATAAGGTTATAATTTTAATTAATATATAATTTTAATTAATATATAATTTTAATATTTATATGATTTTAAATTATTTAGTAAATTATAACAACGTACAAATTAATATTGCAATTAGAATGGAATACATAAAATAATAATACTCGAAAAAATATAAAAAGAAAGATCAGTTATATCATATATAACTCTGAAAAAACCTGAAAAAACGTGAAATAATTGAATTGTAATACATCGCCATCTATTGAAAGCTTAACAGAACCTAGTGATTTAGATGGCCTCTAAATAATCCTTAAATAAATCCTAAAATTAGCAATAAAAAATAACTAATAATTGTGATTAAAACTATCCTTTATTCTAAG
This sequence comes from Polistes dominula, assembly GCF_049000335.1. NCBI lineage: Eukaryota > Metazoa > Arthropoda > Insecta > Hymenoptera > Vespidae > Polistes > Polistes dominula. The sequence goes on along the minus strand of NW_028300906.1, from coordinate 4,699,001 downwards.
TTGAAAAAAATTACACAAAATAAAGAAAATTTTATAAAAAAAATTAAGAAAAGAAGTTCAGTAGTTTCGAAGTTTATTGGAAACCAACAACGTGACAATAAATTTTGATAAATAAATAAGATAATAAATATTAGTTATTTTTAGATAGAATGTTTGTTTATTTTACATTCAAAGTTAAATTCGAAATGATAAGGAAAATTATTGAAAAGAATCATTAGAAATATAATTATATAATAAATAATAAATATTTCCGTTAGATTCAAAGTTGTTATCAAGTTTATACCAGAAGATCTTGTGGTAACAGGGTTGGAGGGGAAAGAAAACACAGCGGTTGTCAGAATTGCGATCGTGATCCGAATTTTTATCTATACTTATCTTTTACGCGTGAAGATATCTTATAGATATTTTTCTTCAAAAAGAAAGAAAGAAAGAAAGAAAGAAAGAAAGAAAGAAAAGGGAAAAAATGAGAAATCGATGGTACGTCTAATGGTGTTGGGTGATTGGTTAGAAGGAAGAAGAGAGTGTAGTATTATATTATTCCGTTCAAGTGTGGATATCCTTTTCTTAAATTCGAGCCAAAAGGAAAAGCCATTGATATAATACGGATAAATCTATCTTAGAATGCTCTATTTCTTACGTTAGTCTTTTACGTTAGTTTCTTTCACGCAAAGAATCCACAACCAACATCACCAGCATCACCCATCGGGATCGTAAAAGTTCTACCAGATGTTGCCTGATACACACATTCGATAACACCCACGCAGATAATAATTTCATTCGGACAATTTCCAGTTCCCAATATGTTTTATAATTTTTCCAATTATATTCTTTCTCTTTTACTAAACTTCCGCTAACGTCGTTTTCAAAGTATTTCTTTTTTTTTATATATATTATTTTTATTTTTATTTTTATCTTTATAGGTCATTAAGTAATTTTTACACATATTATTTTTTATTTCTTAAATAAAAGTATTTTAAAAATATTTCTATTTAAGTTTATTTTTACTTTTATTTTTATTTTTATTTCTATAAGCCAATAAGTAGTTCTCACACATAATATTTTTTTATTTCTTAAATTAAAGAATTTTAAAAATATTTCTATTTAAGTTTACTTTGTATTTTTATTTTTTATTTTTATTTCTATAAGCAAATATGTAACTTGTACACATAACATTTTTTTTTCTTAAATAAAAGTATTTTAAAAATATTTCTATTTAACTTTTTTCTTTTATTTTTCTTTTTCTTTTTATCTCTATAGATCAATCAGTAATTTTCACACATAATATTTTTTTTAAATAAAAGTATTTGTAAAATATTTCTACTTTTGTTCTTTTTGTATTTTTATTTTTATTTCTATCTTTTTAATAATCCCATAATATTGTTTTTTTCTTATTTTGATATGAAAGAATAATATAGAAACGTATAATATTTATTTGTTTTTTCTTTTTCTTTATTTCTGACTTAAGATAGCAAACATTTGTTCAAAGTAAAATTTATTTCTTTTTTTAATGTGTTTTATTTGAACTAACAAACATTCTTATATACTACTCTTGTTGGTTATTTAAAATTGTTCCTTTTTTTTATATATATTTTCTTTTTATTTGTATTTTATTTCTTTCTTTTTTATTTTCGATACTGAAGTATACCTCTTTCGTGTTATTATCCGATTGATCTCATTTTGCTGTTCTTCGGTACGAATCGAATTCCATATAATATTTGTACGTTGTTCGAACCTAACACAACAAGACCGATTCCGTAGCACTTAAATACTCGACGAGATGAAGCAACATTTAGAAACGTGTTTTTTCCCCCCATTTATTCAGAGAAAGAGAGAAGGAAAGAGAAAGAGAGAGAGAAAGAGAGAGAGAGATGTTTGTTAAAAAAGCACAAGGGTTGCTGCATTTAACGAGTTACGAAAATAGTTACAAACCTTGACAGAAAAGAAAATGGATAAAATAAGAACGGTTAGATGTTTTAAAAATAAAAAATACAAATAAAAATTAAAATAAAATGAGAAAATATTAATTATCGAAGTTGTCGGAGCGTAACACAACGGTGTCCAGTGATTTATACTAGTGAAATTTTCTGTTAACTCAGTAAAACCCCATTTATCATACTCGAATATTTCATAGTCGGTGAATTTAAAACTTATGCATATATACACACATATAATACATGCACCTACACATATTTAAATCTATCGGAATGGTCTGTCCGTTCTGAGGTTATGTAATTTTTGTATTTTATAGTTGCTGAAAAATTCTTAAATCCTGTTGACGAAATATTCAACAAGATCAAAACAATATGTTCTGATTTTTTTTTACCTGTCCAATTTCCCTATGATACAAAGTTTGTATTGGGTTGGTAACTAAGTCATTGTTGATTTTAAAAAGCCACCTATCGACAAAATCCTCAATTATTTATTTGCTAACCCAATTAGTGGACGCAAAAAACAACTAATTGAATTTATTACTTTTGTTTTATTTCTAAAAATGGACAAAACTTTCCCGATAGATGTAATATTATATCATATCACACATTGAAAATAGAATTTTCATATTTTTAAATAAATAAATAAAGAAAACACTTACCGATCGATTGCTATAGCCATCAAAGTGAAGACACTAGCACAAATTGTGAGTACCGCTATGAATTGGCATATCTTACAATAAAGTGTACCAAATGGCCAATGACTGTTGAGCATGTAAATGTAATTAAATGTAACGTTCAATGTAGACACCATAGCATCTGCTATACTTAAATTGACCAAAAAGTAATTGGTCACAGTGCGCATTTTTTTGTGCGCTAATACAATCCATATCACTATTAAATTTCCACCGGTAGCTACGATGATCATACCGGCGAATAATAAACTCCAAATAATTTGTCTCCACCATGGTAATACAAATTGATTTCTCAACTCGAGATCCGTAAAATTTGTATTGTTTACACATTCTCCACACGACAGGTTGAACGTATAATTGTCGAACCACAATAACGATTTATTCCAATCATAATCGTTTGTTAAATTAAACGAATCTTCCAACGACTGCATCACGAATTATTCTTTTTCTATTTTTTTTTTTTTTTTTTTAATAATTTTCTTGATGTTTTTCTTTTTGTTTTTCTTCTTCTTTAATTTCAATACGAGTTAACAATTATTTGTTCATTGAATTAATTCCATGAAATATTTAATGATCAATTATCATTTAATTTTATTGGATAATAATTTGATTAAATCCGTGGAAAAAATTGTCAATATATTTTTGTTCAATATTATAGTCCACATGATTGAATTTTTTTCACTCGTACGAATTATCGACATTTTTATTGGAATATTTTAACGATCATTGTTTCAAAATTGACGATAATCGACGCCACGATTTTAAATCGCACAAATCTACGTGAAGACAATTTTTCATCAACATGATTGATTGATGAAAAAAATTAATTATTAATTTTGTGTTATTATTACTCTTAAATTCATTCACTTTATAGCAAATAATTATATTATCACTTCGAAGGAACAAAAAAAAAAAGGAAACACAATTACGTGAAATTATTTTGAACGAGTAAAAATGAAAAACACAACACACACTGATTTTATAAATTGCAATTAAACAAGGTGAGAATAATTTAGTAAATTATTGTTCGATTTAATAAAGCAAATCTCTTTTCATTAGTTCCATGTCGATAATGTTAAATACGATCTGATGATTCACTATAAACCTTCGTGGTGATGGTGCATTGATTATAAACCAAAAGAGGCCATCCTTTTTTTTTCTTCCTTTTTCCTTCACTTCCGTTTCATGCACGACTACCCATTAATGGCGGCCAGTTGTTCTCTCGTCTCGATTCGTCGGTTTTGTTCTATCAGTATTGTTTTCCATAGATTAATATTTCTCTTGGAAAGATGAACCTAATCGAATTATCCACTTTGACTTTCTTTTTTTTTTTTTGGTATTTTACTTTTTGTATACTTTTCCTTCTCGTGTTACTGTCTGTTAAAAAGAATATTTTTAAATAAATTGTTCGTTGAAGATTTCTTTTTTTAAGTGTTTTTTTCTTCTTTTTATTTTCTTCTTTGAAAATGATATCGAATTTTAAATGATTATTTATATTTAAATTATTTTTGTATGTGTAATTTTTTTCGTTAATTGGAAATATTCGATTTTTGGTTCATGCAAAGATTTGTGATTTAGTTTATTAATTATTTATCGTTAACAATAAAATCTTTAATCGATTAAATAAAGGAAATAATATAGTTAAAAAGAATATTTTTAATAAATTGTTCATTGAAGATTTCTTTCTTTTATAAATTATTTTTTTGTGTGTGTAATTTTTTCGTTACTTGGAAATATACGATTTTTGGTTCATGCAAAGATTTGTGATTTAGTTTATTAATTATTTATCGTTAACAATAAAATCTTTAATCGATTAAATAAAGAAAATAATACAGTTAAAAAGAATATTTTTAATAAATTGTTCATTGAAGATTTCTTTCTTTTATAAATTATTTGTGTGTGTGTGTAATTTTTTCGTTAATTAGAAAAATTCGATTATTACTTCATTCAAAGATTTGATTTATTTTAGTAACGATTTATCGTAAACCTTTGGTAATTTTTAATCGATGAACTAAAGGAACTAATATTATTCTTTTATTTCTTCCTTTTCCACTTTGGACGTCTATAAACAAGGAGAATAATTTTTCTTCTTGACTGGTTGGGTATAAACTAAATAGTATCCTTTTAATGGATTCTCCCCTTTTTTTCTTATACCGACTTTCGTTGATCTTTCATTTCTTTTATTTCAATATAACTCAATGTCATTCCTATCATTTCTTTTTCTCACCAAAGCAAATATATACGTTCGGGTAATATTTTTTTTAGTAAATGAAAGTCTTTATCATCGTTCGATTAAACCACTTTCTATATATTGTTGATTATCAATAAATCCTTCCCTTTTGTTTCTTCTTTTTTATTATTTTATTTTGTCTTCTTCTATTTTAATGGAAATTGCTGAACGAATATATAGCCAATGACAATTTCTCTCATATCTTTTTTTAATCTATCAAAATATTTTTCTTTTTATTTTCCAAATTTTGTTTCAATATTTTTGTTCTTTTTTTTCTTTCTTTTTTTCTTGCACTTAAAAAGTTTTTTAACTTTTAACACTTATTTCTGTTTCACTTTTGAAAATCTTCTCTACGTTTCAAAAAAAAGAAAAAATACAAAAAAAGTTTTTATCATCGTTCGATGAAACCTTTTTCTATATATTGTTGATTAGCAATAAATTCTTTCTTTTTGTTTTATTTTTTAATTTGTCTTCTTTTATTTTAATAGAAATTTACGTACAAGTATATAACAGCCAATGACAAGTTCATATCTTTTTTTAATTCTTTAGAATATTTTTCTTCTTTTTCTTTTTTCCAAATTTTATTTCAGTATTTGTTCTTTACTTTATTTTTCTCTTTGTCTTATTTTCGCACTTAGAAAGTTACACTTATCTCTGTTTCACTTTTGACAACCTTTCTACGTTTTAAAACGAAGAGAAAAAAATACATTTGTAATCTTTCGTGTGTGAGTTTTTTTTCATTTTAAATTCCACTAGAGAAGAAAGAAAAGGTTTTTCTACTAGAAAAGATTTCAACTAGATGATTACTTTTCGAAGAAATGTTATAGAAGGACTTGTAAATCGGATATTCGTTCGATGTACGTAGATACACGGATGGACACTCTACACATACACGGTTTCACCCTACACCCACACCCACACCCACACCCAGAAGGTTGACGACAAATAGCAGACGTCAGAAGGATATGGACGGCATATATATATTTTCTGTCGTTCGATCCTTAAGCTTCATAAGGAATTTCTAAAATGAACTTCTAGAGATCTTCTAGGAATAAATCTTCAATGGTTAACTTCAATGGCGAACGCGTTCCATTCTTTTTTTCCCTGAAGTCCATTCAAGCATTTCAACACGTTCGCAATTTTCCGAAGAGCTTCGACCGGTTTGACCTGGAACATAAATTATGAAGATTAAGTGATACCTGTACAAATTCTTTTTTTATTTTCATTTTATTATATTTTATTTTGTTCTATTTTTATTTTCATTTTATTTGATTTTATTTTAATTTTTTTTTATTTAATTGTATTTATTTATTTTAACATTAATTATGAAAATTAAAAGTAGTATCTGTATAAATTCTTCTATTTTATTTTATTTTATTTTATTTTTATTTTATTTTATTTTATTTTCCTTTCTTTAATGTTATTTATTTATTTTAACGTAAATTATGAAAATTAAAAGTAGTACCCGTATAAATTTTTTTTTTTATTTTCTTTTTTTATTCTATTTTATTTTCATTTTTTATTTTATTTTATTTTATTTTATTTTCCTTTCTTTAATGTTATTTATTTATTTTAACATAAATTATGAAAATTAAAAGTAGTACCTGTATAAATTCATTTCTTTCATTTTATATTCTTGTTTTATTCTACTTTATTTTATTTTATTTTTATTCAATTTTCTTTTCTTTTCTTTTCTTTTGTTTTACTTTTTTTATTTTTTTTATTTTCATTTTATTTTTTTATTAATTTTTATTTATATTTTTTCTCATCCAATCGTTCGTGTACCTTTATTTTTCCCATCATCGATTAACATAATTTGATATAATTTAATTTAAATTAATTAAAAAAAAGATATGAATATTAATGAATCCTTTTAATTATGATATGCATCGATGGGAAGTATCGTTTGATAAAAAACAAAATTCACTTGTACATACGGGCTTTTACATTGATAACCCGTATAGGGGTTGCTATTAACGAAGGATTAACAGGATACTCTGTCATTACAACATTTATTATTACAAATTTTATTAATCTTATGATTGATATTATTTTCTTCGATTATTTTTTCACTATTTTAAATGCATTAAAATTTATTTACTTTCAATAACTAATTTAACCCTTTCGCACCGTCTGGGACATATGCTGATGGTGCACTGTTATGGAGACATTTGTGCCCATAATTATGAAAGTGATCAAAGTCATATATCTCTTGTTTCGAGATATTTCAAGATTTATACTTGAACACTATATGAATTCTACACAATATTGTAATAACGAACATTATCTAACGATTCATTTTTGATAATATCGCTTTCAAATTACATTGAATTTATTTAGTTTATAATAATGTAGTGCGTAATAACTGATAAACTCATTTTTTATTAATTTTGACTTAGACCACTTTCATAATTATGGACACATTTATGCGTCTCCAAGTCCTTCAATCTCTTAGGCATAAAAGTTATTTTATCTAATAATCGCTTGGAGGAGAAATGAACTGATCTTTGTAGTGGGACACACTCGGACTGATTTTTCGCCGTATTGAAAGAGTTTTAAGTGTCGCAGATGTAGACGGAAAACTAGTATTCAGTTCTTTTCTTTATATTTTATTTTCTGGAAAGGAAAATTCTATTCAGAGACTACAAGAAAAGATTAGGAAGGCCATAAAACGATAAACAAACTTAAGAATTATCGGGATATATTGGTGCAATAAAAACCCTTTGTGCAGTGTCGGGACCCTTTGAGGAATTTCGGATTCCTATGTAAACACATGTGATATATATATAGGTAACATAAAAAGAAATAACATTCCGATGTTCTAGATCAAGTTTCTTTATGCATAGTTCCCACTATCAAAAACCATAGGCTGTACCCGTCGATGGACTATGGGAGTGGATCCTTATGCTATTGGTAAATAAGATTTGTAAACTCCTTCCCTCTTCAAAGGGGTGTAGGTTATTTCTGATATAAAATACGTGGAAAGAAATAAGAAAGTAGTCGCAGTCGCAGTCGTAGAAGTAGTTAGTCATCAGTCGTAACAGTCGCAGTTGTATTATAAGTCGTTATCAGTTGTAAGAATACAGTTGCTCATCTAAGTTGTAATCGTAAGATTGTGAAACTATTATTTTACTTTTTCTAATACCTATTTGAAATAAATCTTATTAGTAGAATTAAACTGGGTGTATGTTCACCTCTCACCCTAAATAAAATTCCCTACATATACATATTAGTTCTAACGGAAAGTTCTGTTCATTCTGACAAACATCAGTTCAATTTTTCATCACTAGGGATAAGACATTTAAAAAAAATGCAATATACAAATTATCATCAATCTGTGGTAAGAAATTATAAATAATGATAATTGATAAATATTAGTCAATTAAAGTGATATGAAAATTTATTACTTTTGTTTTATTCTAAAAACGAACAGAGAGAACTTTCCGGTAGACTGAATATAGAAGATTAATTCACGTAATTTCGTAATTAGTATTTTTTTTCAATATTAATTACGTTCCATTAAACAAGTTAAATAGTATCTCATTAAGACTTATTAACTGCTTTGTTATTTACTACCATGACGATTAATTTTAGACATTAGATTAAATATTAAAAAAAAAAATGTGTAAAAGATTAAAGGGAAGGAAAGCAGGTGAAAGAAATACGAAACAAATTCAAGGATTACGTTTGACTTTATCTCGTGAGGAATTTAATTATAAAACTGGACCATGGTACTTGATCGTTTCGATCGAAATAACACGTTGATTGGTCCTCCGTCATTTTTGACATGCCTCTCTCTATCTATCTATCTATCTTTATATTTCTATTATATCGATAATTTTTTATTTTATTTATTTTTTCTTGTTTCTGTAAATGATCACGTTCATTGCTATCGAAACTGAGTGAAATAAAATCGACGTTATTGCATTCATAAAAAAAAAATAAATAAATAAAAAAGAGGAAGATATATGTAATCGAAGTGTACTCGTTAAAAATGAAGTCGAAAGGTAACTTAACAAAAAAAAAAAAAGAGAAGAAATGTTTGATATAGTAAAATAATTCTATAGATGAATATACTTTTGAGTTAGATATCATTTTGAAAAAGGTAGAAATCCAAATACCTACTTGACACAATTCTTCTTCCCTTATTTTTACATATAAGTATATACATTTGTTGTAATTATGCGAAAAAGATAGTTAAAAAGATTTTGAAACACACCTGAACAATTAGTCAATACTTTTATCATGTGTAAAATAATTAAGATAAATATTTATTCATTTATTTTAAATCTTTCTTTAAAAATGGATGTAACTATCAGATTTTTCCTGATTTAATTCGTTAACTGTTTTTATTTAATGTGTGTTATGTAAAAAAAAATAATTTGTAAAATATACGCACGAATTTTTGCATGAATAATCTTTATATGAATCGTTAGAAGTGAAAAGGTTAAAGGATACATTTTTGTAAACAGTTAAAATTAATACTAATTGACTTTTTTAATTAGAATATGTCAGAATTAATTGGAAAAATGTTGCTTCGAGCAAATTAGAAAAGAAAGAAATATTTTTAGATATTTCAGAATTATTCTAGATGAAACAACAAACCCTTCTTTCTTTTTAACAAAAGAATATATGTATAATCAATTAATCAATTAATTTAACATCCTTTTTTACTGTAAGAACTAAACTGTTTTACTAAATTTAAGTAAAACCAATCGTAAAAGAAAACAAACAATTTTTCCATAAATATTTATTTAAATATTTAGCATAGGGGTGCATGTCTTACACTCTACACCCTTAAAAAATATTCTACCCCGAATGTTCCACCATTTTTAAATTTCTTTTTGCACCATTTTTAACGTTGTACTTCATTGAATCCTAAACGAGTTGCTGAGAGCTTGAAAACCTTCTCTGTAGTTTCCCTGCCAACCGTTCACGTCGCTACGATCGCCTAACCTCTTTTTTTGAAAAATCTTGCAATAAATTATTCTTTCTTGTGTATTTTTATGAATGTAGAACGTGTTACGAAACAAACCTTTATCTCAAACGAGTCCTTAAATTTTGTAATTTTGTATTTGTAATTTGTACCACAATATTTTGTATAATATAATTTTATAATAAATTATAAAATAATAATTAATATATAATATTATATTAATACTAAATATAATATTATATATAGTATTATAATTAATATAATATATCAATTAATTAATTTTTTAATATACTATATTAATTAATTATAATAATAATTTTATAATTTTATAATAATTTTGTAATTTGTATCACAATATTTAAAATGAACCTTATCCAAATAAGAAAATATGAATCATATTTTTGATCAGTAATTTTTAAGTATAAGTAAGTTTAATTTTTCAGTAATATTTAAAAAAAAAGGAACAATTAAAATATTCGGAACAGTAACTTGTATATTTAAAGAATACTCTTCAAATTTTCGCCAAGTTATGTGTAACTCATCTCAGCGTGATTTATTTTTATTAATTTAATTATTTTCTAATTTTCTTTTCTTATATTTTCATTCAAGAATATCGGGTAAAATCTTTCTTTGGATTTATATGTATATATATATATATTTTTTTTAATTTCTCACACGATGACACGGGATTTCATCTTTTCGTAAGAATTGCGAGTAACTGTTTCTTCTTTTTCACTTCGTTCCTGTGAACGTACGTGTTTGGTTTAGCGATAAGGTACTGAAAAATCTCTAGGATTATTTTGTTTCTACCATTTGTGACAGGGCCACTCTCTCTCTCTCTCTCTCTCTCTCTCTTTTGCTTTTTCCCCGAGACAAATATTGGATTTTGTCTTTCAGACTGAAGGACTTTAATCAAGAGAGTTTTCACTCATCTTTCAAAAGCTAATAAATGAATGATTAAATTATACATAAAAAAAAAAATTTTTTTTTTAAATGATACATACAGAGTTTGATGAAACAATTTCAAATTTACAGTTATTCTAATTAAGGTACTTAAACATGTGTTATGGTCCATCTAATGGTTGAGTTATAATTTTGAATTAAAGTTTCAAAATAATTTTGTAAAACTTGTTTTTAATCCTATTACCAGACCATAAAAAAAAAATATGGTCTCAGTATATCAAAAATTCTTTTGATATGAAATGTATGCATATAAAAAAGAATTATGTAACAAAATTGTTCAGTATTATAAAAATCAATTTATTATTTATTTATTTTTTTGAAGGAGTACTATAAATAAATGAAATTATTAACACTTTAATGGCCGCACGCGTACGCAGTCAAACGTCGTCGTCGGTAATATTTTTCAAGAATTATTTTAAAAAAACTTTATTGTCATTCACGAGAAAATTAACATAAAACAACAATTTAACAACAAATTTAATTTTATATATAAAGTTATAAATAAAATAACAACTAATGTGTTCCGGCTATCACACACACACACATGTTGTGTGAGCGGTCATTAAAGTGCTAATGATCGAATTATTAGTAAAATATTTTTATTTGTAATTAACTTCTCACGTGATTTACGACTGATAAGAGTTTCAAAATGTTTCAAGTATAGTAATATTATAATATTAATTATATTAATGATGAGTCAGAAGCGTGTCGCCGTAAGCATCGAGGGCATATGTGAAACGTAACGTTGCGGTGGGACGATGGCCGTTGAAAATAAAGCAATTAATGGTTGAATGTGTTTCTGCCATCTGAAAATAGCCGGTGATCGATGAGGGCGGTGAGGCGAGGTAGGTAGGTAGTTGGGTGGGTTTTTGGGTGGTTGTTCACAATAGTGGAAGAGGAGAAGAAGGTTGAGGAGAGGGGATGAAAAGGGGAGGATTGTGGGAATCATGTGGCATAGTGGTGCGGTGACCCTGTCTTTATCCCTGTTTCTACCCCTGTTTCTACCTCTGTTTCTACCCCTGTTTCTACACCACCACCACCACTACCACCATTACCACTCTTTTCCTCTTTCTCCTCAAACTCAAACTTCTCACGTCAGCCCTTATATCAGTCGAAACTATTTTAGTGCTATACACCTCTTCTTTGCTCATTCGATGATAGCTTACTGTTAAACTTTGACCTATCATTCTAATCTACATGTTTAATCAATCCTTTTCTATCTCTTTTATTTTATTTTCTGTTTCTTCACTTTTTTCTTATCATATATATCAATTAATATTTTTATTAGTTTTATGATACACATTAGCACAATTAACTCATTGACTGCCAACTGCGAGATATTTCGTAGTGTGTGCTGCAATTTTAGATTAATTACAAATGGTTATTTGCGTTAAGAATTATTTAAAAAGTTGAATAAAATATTTATATGATGTAAAAAACATTAATTATCAATTATTGTTTAAATACCATTACAATATTATATCAGTAATTTAATATTATTAGATTTTTCAAAATTTAAGGCAAGACGCGCTCTAAATATGTCTACCAGTCAATGGGTTAATATTTTTATTAATTTTATGATACGAAAGTGGGAAGAAATTAAATGAAGAAAAATTAGTTTAATAAAAAAGAAGAAAATACGTAATACTAACTAAAATCCTTGACCATATTACAGTGTGTTCAACTAGTTGGACTTTGTCCTTCTTTTCGTAAGATTTTATTACCCGATGTTACTCTGTTTCACCTCGGAGCTTTGACTAAAAGCTAACCGGAACTTATGTTTCATCCGTGTCACCGCCATTGTTCTCACTCGAGATTTATTTGACACGTTCTTCGTGGTTTTACTCTTCGAGAGAGTATGCTACCAAACATAAATTGAAACAAATTTTGTTTTGTTAGAATCATAACACGAACAACTCACGTTGCTAGGAACAAACAGTTACTTCTTTCTTACTTTTGTTTTTTTTTCGCTTTCTTTATCCAATTAATTTAATTAACACCATAATCAATCATTGATCTTTTAATTTAATTAACTGTTTGCTTTACATTTATGCGTCGTATTTAAATGTAGGAAAGCGTTGTATTGTTCAACATGACGCATATATGTGACGTAAACAATTATACAAGTTAAAAGAAAATGATTGAAACTTCGTATTGAGGTTGATTACAGAACAGTAAATTAAAAAGTTTCTCTTCTACAAAACTAAAAAATGATTTTGACCAATAAACAATCGTTTACATGGTTAGATTCGTAACCTTGCGTAACTCACTCATCATAATTGATCATTCATTGATTAATTAAAAATTGAATTAAATTTTCTTCTAAAATATACTTTGTTAGATTCTATGAAATATCTAATCCTAAATAAAAAGATTTTATATTCAAGTTCGCATTTTGGATATAAGGAAGATAAATATATGTATATAGATAGAGAAATGAAGATGTTTGAAATTCAAGGAAATGGTATCTTCGAGCAACTGGGAGAATGCAATTCGACACAAAGCAATCAACCAACCGGAAATACGGTTACTTCCTTCTTGGTCTGAGACCGGACGTACCTTGAATTTGGGTTGGTCTTGTCAGGATTAGACCACAAGGGAATATGTTATTTTGCATTCGTGTTTTCTTCGAGATATCGAATTATTCTATCAAATATATTTACTTTATTCTCATTTTTTTTTAAATATTTTATTCGTCAAGATTAGGTTACAAGAGAACAGGTTAAGGTTACTTCATATTCGTGTTACCTTTGAAATATCAACTCGTTCAATATACTTATTTTATTTTTCTTAATTTTTTATTAGTCTTCTTTTTCTTTAAATAAAGATGAACAACCTTTCTCGTAAATGTCGAGGATCATTTTTCTTCTCTCAGCTGGATCACTACACAACTAACTATAAAAAACCTTTTTATTTTCATCTTATCTTCTTTATCGTCTACTAGTACTTCGTTTCAAACAGAATTTCGACATTTTCAAACTTTTTACAACAACACAACCTCTACTTTCTTTCCTTTTTTAGTTTGATCTTTTTTACCCTTTTTGTTTTTTTTTTATTATTGATTTTTTTTTTATTCCTTCCCAATAGATAGAAAACTCCTTGAATTTTTGACTTGTTGCCTAAACCAAACTTCTTCGGTTTACCTCACATAAATTTATCCTTTTTTTTTGTTTTTTTTTCTTTCAATTTTCTTCCACGTCTACTTTTTTTTTTCGATAAAAATTCTACCTTCCTATTCTATTTCATTCCCATATATTTATGGACAGATTTATGAAGATTTATCTTTATCTACAAATACGTAAACGTTTTTATACATGAGACACACAATCTATAAATTATTGTTCGATATATTTTATTGGATATTCATTTATTGTTTTTTTACTTTTACTTTCTTTTTATTTTTCTTTGAAAAGTGAAATACTTTTGAACATATTTCAGAGATTTGTAGATTATGTAATATAAAATATATTATTATTATTATTATTATTATTATTATTATTATTATTATTATTATTATTATTATTATTTTATGTTACACGTTTCCATATGTGTCTACTATTGTTAAAATATAAAAGCAATGTATTCATCTTTTCATCTTTTGGAGAGATCAACGTTTATCGCTTAGAGATTCCCTTTACGAGCTATAGGAAAGAAACTTAGGTTAGGTTAGGTGAACGTTCTACACAATGTTATCTTAGAACATTTTCAAACATAAAATATGTCATCATAGGAAGAAACGTAGTAGTAGTAACATCTTCTCAAGGATATTTTCTTAGTAAGTATCATACTCATACAATCAAATAACTATACAATTGATGTTACTAACTTGGAAACCTTTAAACGATTGGTTGCTCTGATGTTTCTTGCAAACAAGACACGGGAAACATTCTGACAATTTCATGTCGAACATTCACAAACCGATTTCCCCTGTGTATCTCAACTCAAATACCAATATTACTTTGAATATCTCAGGTTTGTTAAATATTATCTTCTTGTCACCAACAGACAATGTCAATGATAAACGGGAAAACGTTTATTGATGACATCGTTTCAAATTTCTAATTTTATTTACTTAATTTTAGTTATATTACAAATGGGGGAGGGTGTTGAATTTGAATTGGCAGGGCACTGATTGTTTTTTCAATTCTAATTTTGTTTTTAGTTTGTTCACAATGAAACAAAAGGGTGTAAGTTTCACGAGAATTTTGAAATGTGTTTCACGTTGGATAGAAAAATAAATTATTTATAGTTCAATTTAAAAAAAAAAAAACAAGATACACTCGTGGGTTAAAAAAATCCTAAGCTGGACACACAAGAGGGGTTGAAAAGTTTCGAGCTTGCACATTTGAAAATAGGATTGAAAAGTTACGAGCTCTATGAGGAGGGTTGAAAAGTTTTGAGCCTAATATGGGATGGGGAAAACCATAAAGATTAAAACTTTGGGCAGTCCTGATGGACTCCAACCAACTGAGTAGAATTTTAAAAACAAAAAAAATCGGTATGTGTGGGTTGTTAATTTGAGTCTTTTTCTAGTTAGTACAATCATCTTAAGGTATTAACTTAACATATAAATTGGTAAAGATCAAGCGATCGATTGTTCTATTATCGAATGATCGAATGTTTGATTAAATCGATTGATATTCCTGTCAGCCATCATTTTCCATGCTGATTGAAGGATCTAACGTAATCATCTTTATAAAATAAACGTCCTGTTTCAGATAACGACGATATCGAAAATTTATACACGACGATGGCTTGTCCTCTGCTAAATGCAATCGAACGTGCATTCAAGGATAATGCATCTATCATCACATTGCTATTGATTATTTACAATAAACGATGAGATGCTTTTCGTATTCATTTTCTATATAATATTATTTTTACATCATTTATTTATTATCTATAATAATTATCCTTAATTTTCCATTTAAAAATATCATGTTTTATCAAGGGAAGAGAGTAGACCATTTTAATTATTACAAAATATATATACAATATTTAATTGTACATTACATTAATGTGTAGGATAATATATATATATATACGAATATAGGTATATATTCGTATACATAAATAAATAATATATAAATTTATTATTATTTTTTATTATGGATAAATTAGTAATGCATAAATAAAATTTATATATATATATTATATAAACAAGAAATTTATATATATAATATAATATAATATAATATTAATTTTAATATTAATTAATAAATTATTAATATTATATATAATTATGGTTTTTTACTTAACCCTTTTATTATTATTTATTTATTTATAATTCAAAATATAATCTATATATAATATAATAGAAGATATATATATGTAAAAACATTGTAAAATATATTTTTTTATTTTCCTTTACTTTAAGTTTAAATATTAATTCACGATATATATATGAATTAGGGTATTATGCATAAGTAAATAATATATAAATTTATTATTTATTATTATAAATAAATTCGTAATGCATAACTACAACTTAACATATATATACAACAAACTCTATCATCCTATTTTGTATACACATAAATCAAATTTTTATAAATATAATTATCAATTTAAATAAAAACTTTCTATAAGTTGAATCAAATACAGTAGAAAGTACAGTAGAAATAATAGAAAATATATCTGAACAACTGCAACTGTTAAAGTGTGTATATCTATACATAGGTTAATAGGTGGGTGGAGGTGAGGTGAGAGGAAGAGAGATAGATATGCAATGGATGCAACACTCGCTAATACGATTAACCTTGTGGTAATGGAGTACGCGAGATGGTAGCAACCTCTTACCAGAGAGAAGACCTCTCTGATCGTGTTATCAAGACACAGTCAATACTTCCCAAAGCAATCGAAGTATACTACAACAGTCTGGGAATATTTTCAAAGTCCAAAGACGTCACCTGTCTGTCCGTTTTACTATACAGAGTACCTATTTAGTAATAAGTTTTAAAAGCGTCTCCTTGTTATTTTTTAAAAGCTAAACTTCCTCCTCCTTCTCCTCCCTCTTCCTCTTTCCCTCGTAGAAATTTCATTTACCCTTTTACGACAGAGACATGTCATTTTCTTTTTTTTTCTTTTTTTTCTTTTTTTTTCTTTTTTTTCTTTCTTTTCCTTGTTTACCTCAAATAAATTTTATGCGTTTCATATTCTCCGGAGTATAATTCATAAAACGCATATATACACACACACACACACTTGTACTAACTTACTTATACACATAAAACGTTACGGACTTAACGTTAACGATAATTACACTTAATGTGTACGATAAATAACCACACAAATGTCCAACCAAAATTATGATACATTTCCAAGTATTTTCTACATATAGAATGTATATATATATAGATATATAGATATATGGAATCTATGTGCTGTGAGTATCTACGGGGGATTTATTTCGAACAAACACTTTCAAGCTTGTTCATTCGTACGTGATTCTAAAACTAATGCGATACCATAACCAACGGTTTAGTAATTTACCAGGAGAGTATCTAAATCGGTTCTCAGCAAAATCTCTCTTATGAGAAATAACGGAAATCGATGTGTCAAGACACGTACTCTCTGATCAATAATGATGATAGGTTATGTCATTCGTCATATTAACGAACTTACTTATCAACGTCGTACTTACTTTACTGATAAACTATCAGAAATGTTAAAATAATTATATAGTTATTAATTTAAACATTTAAATTTATAATATTTTGAATTATTTTTAACAATAGATATATACCACCATTTTCAGTATACCTATTTCTACCAAACTAGTCAAAATGACTGGTGTATAAAAAAAAATGCTTTTTGAGATCTCCAATCTTTATTTACTCTGAAAAAATAACAAAAAATGTTTAACAATAATAATTTTAATAGATAAATGGATTTATAGATATTTTGAATTAACAAAACGCTTAATTATTTACAGAACTCAAATGTTACATGAAGTAGAAATTTGGAATTAAAATGGCCCGACTAGTCAAAATGACTGGTCTGATATATCTAGTGTTAAATCAAGTAAAATTTGTAATACATCGTTTTAGGTTATTTTCGTCGTTGTTATAAACTCGAAACAATTTTAGATTAGATGTAATGTTGGATAATACTTAAGATATTTTCTTGGATCTTATCTCTTTATAGTATACTCCGTGTTCTTAATAAACATAGAGTAATACTCGTTACACTAAAAGTCTCGGTTCGTAGAATGAAAAGAGATAGAATGGTGGCACATTATCGTTTTGTTTCCAATTAAGAATAGAAAAAAATAAATAAAAGTCTTATGAGATTTTTTCTACGCTAAGAGAATATTTAAACTTAATTTTTATACTTCAATCTTTCCATTGGATTGTACAATTATTTTTGTTAAAATTGTATTTATTGAAATATTATATATCTAGCTGTTCAAACAGAAATTTCCTATACAATAATTGTATTACGTAGTAACTTTACGGAAAATAAGTTTAATAACAATTTAATAAGTTTTTTTTTTATTTCTTTTGGTTATCGATAACACAATAGTATAACAGTAACTGCAATAACAACTTCAACGGATGAAATGTATAGTATATCGATTTAACAAGTTGAAACGTGATACTTATCGAAAGGGATGAACTTACTCCTCTCTCTTTTTCTCTCTCTCTCAGTTAGGTCGAAAAGAAACTGTATCTTGATGGTATTTTTTTTGTAAGACTAGATCATTTTATCTTTCTTTACTTGAGGATAGAAACTGACAAAGTGACCGAAAAAGTAGAAAAATGTTTCGGTATTGAATTTCTCGGTTGTTTATTTCCTTTATTTGTTTCCTGTTTTGAAAAATGCAACACGTTATTTTGAGAACAAGTTTATATTTGTCTTCTCGAAGTGTTCTGTCAAATGCATTCGATTGTTATTTATTTGTATAAAACAAAAGAACCAAAAATCTATCTATATATATATATATATATAAAATGCAGATTTCGTTGGTTTCTAACCTCTAATTTCCAAAAGTATTGAACTGTTCGAAAAGTAAAAACGAAATTACTTTCCGAGCAACCCAATACTTTATCGATTTTTTTGAAATTTGGATACAACGTTGCATTCACATTCAGGTATGTTTTTTTTACATTAATTTATTTATAAAATAATTATATTAATTTAAAAAAATAAAGAAAAGATACAGGTAAGTCCAGCTCCATCCGTTGGTCATAGATTTTGGTGAGTGTGCAGAATATTTGAACATAACCTAAACTTTATCTATAGGGCAAAGTCATATATTGAAACAGTCTGATTTTTTAATATTTATATTCAATATTTATTTTTATTTTATTGAATATTTCCTAATATATTTTGCAAATAATAATTTTAAAGATAAATTTAAAATATACAAATATGGAAACCCATATAGGAATTGTACTATAACAATCTAATATTATTTTATATTGAGATGAAAATAAATCTGAAAAATTTGACAAATGAAAATTGATGATACTAAAGATGACATATTGCAAATAATAATTTTAAAAATAAATTTACAATGAACAAATATCGAGACACATATAGAAACTATACAAACTAATTTTATTTTATATGCAAATAAAAATAAATCTGAAAAATTCGACAAATTCTAAAATTGTTGAACTAGAGATGACATATTGTAAATGATAATTTTAAAGATCAAATTTTTGTAATGAACAAATATTGAAACTCATATAGAAACTGTATTATATAACAAACTAATTTTATTTTATATTCACATGAAAATAAATCTGAGAAATGTGACAAAATCTAAAATTGTTGATACTAGAGATGATATTTTAGGAATGATAATTTTAAAGATAAAATTTACAACGGAACAAATATCTGTACACAAGTTCAGTATCCATATTCGCTCTATTGGATTTCGATGATACTTTTTATCTACAGTTCTCTCGAATGCATCTAACATATCTCGTCATTCCACGTGGATATACATATGAAAAGCAAGTAAGCAAGTAAGCAAGTAAGCAAGCTAGCAAGCAAGCATTACATCACGTGATCCCTTTTTACTAGTAAAACTTTTTTCTATGGTAGTCAACATTCGATATGGCAGCTCGTGCGAACCGAAAAGGAGGATCTCTCGTTTTTCGAAACGCTTCGTTGAATGAAAACGGCCAAGAAACGGAAAAGATTTGAAGAAAGAAATCTATATATATATATATATATATATATGTAGGTACTTTCTTAAGATTTCGAAGGAGCACTCACATTTTCTCTTCTTCGTTGCTAAAAGCAACTTAGATGGAAAAAAGATTCTTGTCATCATCTTCTTCTGCTTCTTTTTATTTCTTTCTTTTTTTCTTACCTTCTCTTTTCATTTGTTATTTACAATATTTTTTTTATAAGAAGATTTATTGATTATAGGGGAAACTGAGAGAAATGTGAAAATAAAACTTAGAAGTATTATGTTTAACTCATAAGGAGATAAAATACATGAACGTATGAAAAATAGTGTCTAATAGAAAATTCATGAAAAAAACATAGAATTTTGGTCTCTCTCTCTCTCTCTCTCTCTCTGTTTTTCCCTCTCTCAGTCTCTGTCTTTTCATGGAGATAATTCATCAACGGGAAACTTACATCTTACGGTGGCACAAAAACGATGGTTGAAGGTAGAAGTTTACGTTAACGAAGAACACGATGGTAGAGAAGGAGAAAGTGATGAAAAACTTTTAATTACGTTACACGGAGTGAGGATTCCTTCTTCTTCTTCTACTTCTTCCTATCTTCTCTCTCACTTTCTCACTCTGCGTGTTTCTCTGCCTCTATATTTTTTTTAATATTTTTCTTTTTTCTTCTTCTTCTTCCTCAATCTCTCTCTGTTTCTCTTTCATCTCCTTAACTCACACAGTTTCCTCAGGATATAATGAGAAATGTTTGCAAAGACCGAAATTAAGAGTAATTGGAATTGGTAGTAAAATGAAAAGGGCCATTAAAGTGGAAACCCAAAGGGGGGCACACCACCAAAGTTCTATCTGTATTCAAGAAGAAAGTTTAAGTTAAAAGGAAAATCGACGAATTTTAACTGATCGATATATCATTTCCTCCATTCCTTCTTCTCCCTACACTTACACATATATGTACGTACATATAAGATCCCTTCAAAAGATAATTTTCTAATGACATTAATTCCCCAACCCTAAATTAAGTAAAAATAATAGGAAATAAAAAAATAAACTTTTTAAAATAAAGAAGATAAAATTATCTTTTATTATTAATGTTACAATATATATTTATATTATACATTATGTAATATATATATTTTTTTTATATTATATTTTTAATTTATTTATTATATACCAAATTCCTTTTCTAATCTAAGATCCCTTTCAAAGATAATTTACCAATTACATTAATTCTTAAACCCTAAATTAAGCAAAAATAATAGGAAATAAAAAAATAAAAAAATAAGCTTTTTAAAATAAAGAAGATAAAATTATTTTTTATTATTAATATTACAATATATATTTATATTTTATATTATATATATATATACATTATGCACATATTTACTAAATTCCTTTTCTAATCTAAGATCCCATCTAAAAATAATTTACCAACGATATTAATTCCCTAGCCATACATTAAGCAAAAATAATCGGAAATAAAAAAAATAGAAAAAAAATAATAATAAATAATTTTGTTATACCCTTAACGAACGTAAAAGGTTGACATTGTAGTAGTAGTATAATTAAGTACTTATTCTGCCGGAAACTTCACCATGCATTAACTAAATTAATAATCCATTATACAAGGATTCCTTTACATTATTAGACATAAGCTAACAACCATGTCAAGAGAATAAGAGAACGAATGAGAGTCAAAGTGAGAGTTAGAGAGAGAGAGAGAGAGAAAGTTAGTATGCGTACGTGTGTGAAACAGAGACAGAGACAAATAGACAGTGATAGATAGATAGATAGTACGTAAGAGAAGATGTATTTGTCCACAAAACAGTGTCTATATGAACAGCCATTTTCGATGGATGAATTAACATAGGAGTTCTCCCGTGTAAACGTATCTTCATTACAATATTATACACATGCACTCATATCCATACATACAGATACACATATACATACATACACATGTATACAACGATGAATTCTAATCAAGCTACTCAACCTATTAATGATTTAACGCTATTAAAGCTACCACAGAGTGGACTAATTCATCAGTCTGATCAAAGCTCGAGCCATATCACTTAGAAAATAATTTCAACTACGATATATCACCTGATAAATCATTTTCGATCATTTTATCTTCGTCTATGGACTAAAACTAGAAAAAAAATGTATATTGACCAACCCATTACTTGCCACAATACGAAAATGCAACAAAAAAATATTAAATGAACTTTATAATGTTATACAGTTATTATAATTGTATAATAATTGTATTATATTATAATATCATATAATAATATTATAAATATATAAATTATGAATTAAATAATATTATATTATATATATATATAGTAATAATAAATAAAAATTTATTTATTATATATATATATTATAATTGTGTATAATAACTGTATAATTTTTCTAACTAAACTAAACTGTATTGGTTATAGTTAGTATACCAATATACTAACTATTATTAGTATATATTCATACTAATCGAAATAGAATTTTTTATTTTTATTTTTATTTAAATATAAAAATTATTTTATATCATTAATAATTGATTTAAAATACTATAGTGAGAATTTTAAATATTTTGATGAAGCACGACGAGGTGTACGATCTCAGGATTTTAACGAATATATTTCATTTTGAACTTGCAGTTATTAAAAAATAAAAAACAAACTTGTGTGTGTGTGTGTGAAAATGCGTCCCAAAAAAAGGTCATTAGCCATTTTTAAAAAAAGAGGGAGAAAGAGAGAAAGATAGAAAAATCTTAACTCAATTTTATATTTCTTGTTTTATTTTGTTTTTTATTTCTTGTTTCATTTTAAATTGATATCTATAACAAAGGGACTATCACTAACAGAAAATTGATCAATAAAGTGCGTCATGCAGTTACCTCTCTTTCTTTGTATGTAGGTGTGTAAATGTGTGTATGTATTTTCCTGTATCTCTTTTTCTATCTCATTCTCTCTCTCTTCTCTTGCTCTCTTTTTCTCTTTGTCTATCACTTCTTTATCTCTACGTTTCTGTCTGTATCTATCTGTTTTCCAAGCCTGTCACCTAACTCTCTCTTCAGTTTCTCATTTGCATCGAAACGCAATTAGACCGAAAATTCATTCGCCTCACCTTTTGTTTATCGTAGTTTCCAGGAAGCACATCGTTTAAGCCCTACTCCCACCACCTCCCTACCCTCTGCCCACCTACGAGTTGTTGTTGTTGTTGTTATTGAATATATATATTTCAAATATATATTCCAAACGATGAGAGAAAAGTATTTAAAAGAAACTAGTAGCTTACGCGCGTATTGTGTGTATATTAAAAAGATAATAATCTAGATAATTAAAAATTTTTTTCTCTTTCAACATAAAAAGAAAAACTTCTCTTTTAATATAAAAAAAAGTATTTAAAATTTTTGTAGAAATCGTCGTTTGGTTAAATCAAAGCTTTCATTCTTTATTATTTTCTTGTATAATCTCACGAGATAATATATCTATAACAAATTCATACCACGTGGCAATTTCAGTGATGATGATGGGCTTGTCGAGTCATCCCACACACAATCTGATCTGAGTAAAATACCAATCTATTTTCACTGACATGAGATGGAAATTATAACTCAAGTGTGTTTTAACTATTTAAAATGCAACAATAATAAGAGAAACATTGAACTATGAAATAAACGAATATTAGATTTATTATCAAAATAAGTTTCTAATCTTCATTCATTACTCATTCACGTATTAATTGAATTATTTATTTTAAAAATAATTGAACGATGAATAAACGAATACTCAATTTATTATTAAAATTCATTTCTAATCTTCATTCATTACTCATTCACATATTAATTTAATTACTTATTTAAAAAAAAATTGAACTATGAATAAACAAATACAAGATTTATTATCAAAATTCATCTGTAGTCTCAATTTATTATTCATTCATGTATTAATTTAATTATTTATTTAAAAAATAATTGAACAATGAATGAACAAATAATGGATTTATTATTATCAAAATAAGTTTCTAATCTTCATTCATTACTCATTCACGTATTAGTTGAATTATTGTACTGGATTTATTATCAAAATTCATTTCTAATCTTCATTTATTACTCATTCACGTATTAATTTATTTTATTTATTTCTAAACACAAATTTTTTTAAGTAAGTTAATACTTTTGATGGAAATAAAGTTACACTTTATGTTTTTTTTTTTTTTTTTTTTTTTGAAAAATTTGAAAGCTTATTACAACTGGACACACACACACACACACACACACACATGATTATTATTAAATGTACGTGATACACTTCAACTTTGAGTAAACTAACTTTCCTCGACCGACGTTTATCTAAATTGAAAAGTAAGTAACTTCGTTAATAATAGACACGCACGCATTTTACTCGTACATCTAATGTATACAGAAATAGCATCGTGTTCAAAGATATTAATCATTGTCTAGTATGGTCTTGAATTAATTCATTACAATGTACACACACATACATATACCATTGTTCTTTACTTTACATGCACTAAATGTATATATCCTTTCATTAACATACTTATAAGTTGAAATGTTCTTCTTCTATCGTTTGTCATAATATTTTACTATTAAATTTCTATCTTTTAAATATTCTCATAATAAGAACTTATAATTGTGCGAATGATTTGTTTAACAATTTTTAAATTGGCTTAAAAGTATACTAATTAAATGTTACAAAAATAATATAAATACTTTGACCCTTTTCTTTAAATATTTAATCTTTTAAATATACTTATGTAAAATGAGAGTTAATAATTGTATGAATGATTTGTTTAAAAAATATTAAATTGGCTTAAGAGTATACTAATTAAATGTCCAAAATGATATAAATACTTTGACCTTTTTCTTTAAATATTTTATCTTTTAAATATTCTCATGTAATAAGAATTTATAATTCTACAAATGATTTGTTTAAAAATTATTAAATTGGCTTAAAAGTATACTAATTAAATGTCCAAAATGATATAAATACTTTGACCCTTTTCTTTTAAATATTTAATCTTTTAAATATACTTGTGTAAAATGAGAATTAATAATTGTATAAATGATTTGTTTAAAAACTATTAAACTGGCTTAAAAGTATACTAATTAAATGTTATCAAAATAATATAAATACTTTGACCCACAATTGGGTCAACTGCCATCAGCTGTGTACAATATTTCCATAGGGTGAGTTTTCTCGATATTATAATATTCACGTTATAAATGATTTTCAAATATGGATAAATATAATGGGACGTTGGATAGAAATACGATAGATTTTATTAATCAAGAGATTTATTAGTAATGATACGTAATGAGAATGATGAGTTTTGTTCTAGCGATATTTTACGAATAAATTGAAATACGATTGTTCTTTTTTTAAGAAACAAAGAACTGACGACAAATGTATATCGAATAAAATCAAATAACAAAATAAAGTAAAATTATTGGAACAAGGATTTTGTTTCATATATTTTATAGACTTTGTTTTATTTTTTAAAATACGAATGGTCAATTATCGGTAAATCGATTTTCTACCTTTTCACGATAATTAAACAACCCTTTATACACATGTACATTATCTTTAACTCTTTCCTATCTCTTTTCTTTTTTTTTCCTCATTTATGTGTTTCCATACAGTTATATACTCTGAACACGTACAAAACTTAGATTGGCGTTGATACGTGTTATTGACCAGACTAAAGACAATTGCATAGACTATCTCGTTTAACTTTCTCATTTCTCTTTTTTTTTTTATTTTTTACTTTATATTAGATTTAAATTTGAATAACCCGATATCATCTTGTTTTTTTGTTCATCTTTTTTCTTTTTATATAGACATTACGTATGGTTTGACATAGATCTTCAATGGAAGTATTCTAAAGTAAACTTGTGGATTAATTACACTTACACATTCTTGGAAAGTTTAATTGCTTATCGTTTGATTAAAACTATGTCTTAGAAACAATCGATATTAACTTGATCGAATTATTTTCAAAAGTATTTTAACAATTTACTGTAATCGTATGTCTCATTGCTTACAGCTATTTATTTAAATCTAAAATATCTCATGTGTGTTTTATTTCATCAAAAAATCAATTTTATTTGTTAAAAAAAAATATATTTTTTAAACAAATTTTAAATCATTTCTGATTGAATTTATTCAAATACGTGTGTTAGGTACTTTTTATTCATTGTAACAGTTCTGTACAGACTTTAATTAACGTGATCAGGATGATTATATTAAATACGTGTTTATTAAATCTCATTTGTAATGTATTTTGTAAATGTTCCTCTCTTTCTCTCTCTCTCTCTGTTCATACAACTTTCTATTTAGTTACTAATTGCGTCACGTCAAGCATATAAAACGTCATGAAAATCGTGACAAGTGATGAGTCAGACATATAGAACGTTCATGCTCGAGGGTAATCAATCGGAAATGTGAAATGACACGTATCTATGTGTCAATGAGCACTATTAATGAAAATTATTATACAATGTTATACACTATTAGATATTTTCAAGTTATTTATAATTTATATTAAATGAATTTATATATACAATTATTATTTAAGTTATAATAATAATTACTAATGAATGTTTAATCATTCGTATTTGCAAACAATCCTTAAATATGACGAATTATAATAGTCTGTTTAATATTAACTTGTAATGTATATTTTGCAATGATTTATAATTTATATTGAATATATTTAACTATTATTTAAGTTATAATAATGATTATTAATAAATATGGCTAATTAGTTTGTTTAAAATTAACTTGCAATATATATTTTGAACTAATTTATAATTTATATTGAATATATATTTAACTAATATTGAAGTTATAATAATAATAATTAATGAATGTTTAATCATTCGTGTATGTAAACGATCCTTAAATATGACAAATTAGTTTGTTTAAAATGAACTTGTTTGTCCGTATAATAGTTTCACTACTAACATGTCATAAGTCTCTATTGCAATTCCAATGCTTTGCCCTACTGACCGCAATCTGTCATTCTAGAAACACCAACGAAACTCACTCTCCCTCTCTCTCTCTCTTTCTCTCATAAACCAATACACGAAGTTCCTTTCTTATCCAGGAAGAAAAGTATCATAAAAGGTATGCTATGCCTTGCCCACACCTGCTAATACGGACATCAATTTTTTTACGAGAGCTACTTTCCTTTTTATGATGATAACAAAAAAAAGAAAAATGACAAAAAAGAAAAAGAAAAATAACAGAAAAGAAAAAGAAAAAGAACGTAATACGCAACGTTGAGGCATGAATCGTATATCATATTTTCTAGCACATTCTCGAGTGATCAAAACTCAAACGGAACACAGAACAGCAAGACATATCAGCGTCGGGCCCTTCAATTGGTCTCGGATTCCTACGTAAACACATGCGATATAATAAGGGGAAACAAAATTCCGTCATAAGGACAAAGTTCTCTATGCATCTCAGTTCCCTCTACAATTCTTAGAAACATAAGCTATGTCCATGTATGATCCATGAGGGGGACCCTTCTACTATTGGTCAATCAACTTAGGGAAGGGATTACACAACCGACCTTTTCACTATATATACTACTATAGGCACCGTGCGAAGTCATGGTAGGGGAAGCCGAAATGTACACTAGCGCACGCAGTGGATAACTTTGGCAGTAAAAGACGGTGTTTTTTATTTTGGTGTTCACAAAACATACGTGTGACAATTAATTTGATGATATTTTTATAAAAATGTATAATAGAGTTTTCCTTTTTAGAAAATAAAATCTAAAGAAAAGAACTGAATACTAGAGTTACGTCTACATCTGCGATACTTAAAACTCTCCTACATATATATTTATTTTTTTTATAACAATGTCACATCGTACTTTATCTGCTTAACAATATTATTTAAAGTTTGATCTACTGTGGCTATAATTTAACTTTTTATTTACTACAGTAAACGCTACAGCTTTCATACTGTTTTTAAATTATTAATTATAATTACATTTAGCGGTAATTTTTGCATCATAATTGCACAAGATTGAAATTTTATTGTCACGTGGTTTGACATGCAAGAAAAAAATGTTTTTAATAACAAAAACGAATTGTTATCGCAAAGCCCTATACGTTTAGATATTAAAAACCTCAGCAGCAGCGTCTTTTAGTTCCATAGATACCATGGCGCTACCATGGCGCTGCAATCACGCACGGTGCCTATAGGGCCTCGGAAAACCAGCATCGTTCTATTCTAATACAACTCACGATTCACATCTATTCAACGCATCAAGATCATGGAAAACTCATCGGCACCCGACGAAGCAGGCTAGTCACATCTCATCAATCTACAAGCAACGCAATCAGGCAGCTCAGCATCGGGGCGATGGCCCACAAGCAACAACGCAACAGCGTGCATCAATACAATTAACAATAAAGGAGCAACAATCAATAAAGGAACAACAATTAATCCATTCACATTGATTCACATTCCTTCACATTCCATTAAGACCTTCTTACGATAGATAAATAACATAGTACCGATCAAGGCACCGGTACGCAACAGTATATATGATTATTTGTATCCGGTACAATCTGTTGTCTCCTTGTATTAATTCCTAATAAGTTTCACATTATTGCTTTTTTTTTATAAAGTGAAACCTTCTTTAGAATGGGGGTGATTTGAAACAGGAGAACAAGAAACAAACGAATATACATCTATAGGATATAGCCTAAGAGAGAATGAGATAGAAGATAGTATGCATTTGTTTTTTATTTTAATTTTCAAGTCTACGAAATATTCAATCAATGCACGAGTGTAATAAAAAAAATTTAATCAATGCACGAGTCTTACAAAAGTTCAATCAATGCTCATTGATATCTATATATATATATATATGATTCTATATATAGATATATATATAGAATATAGATAATATAAATAATATTATTCTATATATAGAATATAGAATAATATGTGTATATTCTATCACACATCATTATAAATATATATTATAAATTTATATATTGTATATATATAAAATATATAATATATAATATATTTATATATATTAATATATTATAATGCATCTATATATATAAATTACTTTTATATATGCTTAACTTAATTTATACTTAACACTTTATTTTTACACTAAACATACATATTTTTTGGTATTGCAAATTAGATTTGCAATTGGTATTGCAATTGGATAGTGGTATTACAAAGTAAACTACACATTAAACACTAAATACTAAACACTACACTTTATATATATAACATTATATATATAATGTGTATATATATTTATTAATAAATATATAATAAAATATATATAATAATAAATAATAATAATAAACACAATTAGAAACCCATTATATATATATATTTCGTAATAAAATTTAATATTCATTATCAAGACATATTAATAAATATTATTCTTAAAAATTTGACTTTTTTTATTTATCTTATTTATTTTTTGAGATAAAAATTCAACAACAAAAAAATAAAAACCTAATTACTTTTTGGTTTAATTAATGAAAATTTGTTTATCACAATAAAAGAAAAAGGAGAAAAAAAAATGTGTCCTTTATATTATTTCATTGGATTTGTAGACAAAAATTTGTTCAATTTCACAATTCGCAATTTCGCAATTTGTTCAATGCCACAAGTCTACGAAAAGTTCAGTCAATGCTCATTGATCATTGACGAATTTCTTCGTAGCTCATTGAAATTATTTTGAAAAATGCAAGTCGTCCGATCATTGACAAATTTCTTCGTAGACTCATCGAACTTTTTTGAAAATTAATCACATGATTTTTTTTTGTTTTATAGTAAATAAACCCTACACACAATTATCTTACTCCTGATACTCTGCATTCGACTCATTCTCTGTTTCCTTGATTTCTATGAATTTCAAATGAATATAATTAGTAATCTGAAACTTTTATTGGTTATGTCTATAGAATAAGAAATTTTTTACCAGGAAAATATTTTTTCATGAAAAATTTTTTCTCGAGAGATTAATTAGCTCATCAATTCGATTCATTCGTACGAGAAAAACTAAAAGTGCTGATAACTTTGAGAAAAAAGTTATTCCTCGTTCGTATAAATCTCTATAGGTTTTTTTTTCTTTTTTACTAAAAGATTTTTGTAAAGTGAGAAAGAAAGAAAGAAAGAACGAGAGAAAGAGAGAGATAGAGAGATAGATTAAAAAAAAAAAAAAGAGAGAAAAAGAGAATGAGTAACGAATGATGAAATTTTCTCGAGAAATTACATTCTCTACGAGAGGCATTAAATTTTTCTAACGGTGCAATTCGGTGAACTTTCGATGTTTTCACGAGATTCCACAAATTTCTCACCACGTTCTTCTTAAGAGTTGAGGGAATTTTAAAAATCTTCTTATTCAATCTTTATGTGTGTTTTTGGCTATTGATGTTCTGTCACTTTTTGCCCCCATAACTTTTCTTTCATTTATCAATTTTATATAAAAAGAAATTATATAAAATTAATAATCTTTCTTATATAGGATTAAAATCATATTTTAATCGAATTTACTTTATTTGAATTATAAATTGTTCTATACAAGAGCATAAAACTCATTATTCTTCGAAAAAGATAGAAAATCATATATTTTAATATACTTTAAAGCTTTGTCTTTTCGTTTCATTTAATTAGAACATTTGTTAATCAAACGACCTACTAAAAATTTATTTAACTGTATATTAACAAAAAATATTTCATTATTAATTACGTAATAAGTTCATTAAATAATTATTTAATATTTTTTTAAATTATATTTATATTATAATTATATTCATATTAATTAATTTATATTAATATAATTATAATATATTAATAATTAATTTATAATATAATATACAAAATTTATAATTAAATATAAAATATATTATTAAATAAAATATATATATTAAATTATATATTTAATATTATAATAATATATATAATATATTATTATTAATTATAATTATTATATATTATATTATAATATAATATTTATAATGTATAATATAGTAATATAATATATATATTATTAATTTAATATATTATTAAATAATATATATATATGTAATGCAAAATATTTCATTAAAATGTTATAATTTCTTGAAATTTCATATATAGAAATAATATTACAATTATAATAATTAATTGTTATTAATGTAACAATTTATTCTTCTTTATTCTTCATCAAGTAAAATTAATCCTCTTTGTAGAAGTATTAAAGCTCGAAACGATTTACCTTATCCTCTCCATTCGCATTGTACTTGGTTGAAGCTGTACCTACTCGTGTCTGACTTCTAACGAACTGTTACTACTCACGCGACGTTCCGACGAGAATAGTTACCTTACCATTTAGAAACTACATTCGAGTATTTACGTTCTTTTTATTTTTTTTTTCTAAACGAGAAACAATTTAAAAAGAAAGTCAATTTTCTTTTTCTTTTTTTATTAAATTTAAATGTAAATACGTCAATGAATGTGAATAATTTTCATATATATCAAATACCCAGTAATAAAATATTTTATTACTTATTATATATTTAATTAATATTAATATTAATTAATATATTTTATTTTTTAGATTTTATTTTATATATATTTCATTCTATATATATTTTATTTAATATATTTTATTTTATGTATATTTTATTTTATATGTATTTTATTTTATATATATATTATTTTTTACATTTTATTTTATGTATATTTTATTCTATATATATTTTATTTAATATATTTTATTTTATATATATTTTCTTGTATATATTATATTTCTATTATGAAAAAGCAAACAATTTCTCCTTTAAAAAAAATAATACCTCTCCGTTTAAGTTAAAGGTTTAATAAAAATCTAATTCTATAGAAAATGTTCCTTCATTTTATTATATTTACTCGACAAACATAAGAAAATGCTGGCAATACGTTGAAATAAGTTGTGACCACTTTTTCGAAACAAAACCATAATTTTACTGTTAAGAATCTACGTAGAAAATAGCTTTTATTTCTTATGTAATTTCTCTCTCTCTCTCTCTTTTCCTCTTTCTCATCCTTATCTTCTTTTTATTCTTCTTCTATTCGATATAAAAAAAAAGAAGAAACAAAATCTCGCTATAAAGTTTTAGCGCCTTCGTTGATCTTAATTTAACTTCTTGATTTTTTGGATGTAAAGTAAGGGAAAAAAAAAAGAAAAAAAGAAAAGGAAGAAAAAATAAATAAAGAGAAAATGAGTAAAAGTTTACCTGTTTTAAATTATGACTTGATCGTGTTTTAAAAGAACTTCATTTAAAAAGAAGAAAAATATATAAAAAGTGAAAAAGTATAGACAGAAAATAACAATCTGAGTTTTCAACAGTATATCTAAATCATGTCGTAAAATCTAAATCTACATCCAGATAGATAGAGATAGAAATAGAGAGAGAAAGAGAGAGAGAGATAAAAACAGTAAAAGTTGGCCAGATATGAATTATAAAAAGAGAAGGATTATGAATGTAACGACCTCGTTACGTTTGGGAAAAGGAAAGATAACTGGTTGGTACTAGTGACTAATGAGACTTGGACAGTAGTTTCAATTGTTATAGTCAGCCAGGGTTTTAATCATCAAAATAGAAAAATTTTTGACTAGGTGTCCTTTTTGCTTAAACAAATACATTATAAACACATTATCTTTATTCTTATATTTATATAAGATTATTTCATTATATTAATATAATTTTATTCATTTTTATTATTTTTATTAATAATATTAATATTATTTTATTATAAATATAACAAAATAATAATTATTAATTTATTATATATATTATTGGGCTGAGATTGTTAACGAAGAGTGCAAGGTGTTCGACTAGGGATTTTAATTCTCAACAACCATTACAAATCGCGAGATCGAATCTTTCCTAAGAAAAAAAAATTAAAGAAGGAGAAGAAGCATCAAATATTACTTTATCACATTCTCAAGCTTATTATATTATTTATTAAAATATATATTATATAAAATATATTTTATTAAAATTATAAATATAATAAAATAATATTAATATAATTAATATAGTAAAATAAAATTAAATAATATTATATTAAATATTAAAAAAAAAAATAATATAATATATATATAATATAATAAAATAATAACAATATAATTAAATATAATTAATATAATAAAATAAAAATAAATATAATAATATTATATTAAATATAAAAAATCTAATATATAAAAAAATATTAATATAATTAAATATAATTAATATAATTAATTACAAAGAAAAATCTTTCTATATAAAAATTGAGTGCAAATTTGTTGGTTTCTAATGAACTTCAAAACTAATGAATTGAAGGTATATCTAACGTTGAAATTAGAATTATTGGTGCATGAAGATTGTAATTATCTAAAGAGGATAGAGAGAGTGAGAGAGAACACGTCAGGTTGTCCAGTCGGAGATTGTGGACCCCAAGAGATGTATGTTTGAGGAGGTAAGAGCATCCTACTTAGAACGGTTTGGTCGATAGGCTCATAGATCATAAACTGGAAGGTACTGTGCACGACGTACCTAATTTAGATAGATACTGGAGACTATCTCGTGCTGAATAACTGAATATACGGGGAATTAATTGTTCGTCGTTTAAGTGGACATCAAGCTTTGCTGTTGCTTCAAAATCGAACGTGTCATCTTCTCCAATGTGTTAAATTACTATGGAGGACGTTGTGTATGGTACATCACAGCTATTCATCCTACATAATACTATCCTAATTTCTAGGATGACTGAGTTTCATGTTTCTAGAGAGAAAATCCTGTTGTTCTTGCTAAGCAGAAGCTCAGATTATTTTCCTTTCTAAAATTTAACAAAAATATTAAGATAGTTTATCTTTTTTTTCTTTTTCTTTTATTTTACATAATTGTAATCGATTGCTATTAAGTGTAAAAGATGGTATTTTTTCTTTTTTTAATATAATACTATTTGGGGAATTTTAATTTTAATATTATTATTATTATTATTATATTATATTTATTATAATACAATAATATTTATTTTGTTATATAACAAAATAAAATGCAAAATTATTACAATAATAATAATATTATATTATATATAATATATAGTTATACATATATTATAAATTATAATTATAATTAAATATAATAATTTCTAATTTAAATTATAATATAATTTTAATTTAATTTCTAAATTATAATATACTAATTATTAAATATATTATTTATTAATTTATAAATTAATATAAATAATATTTGTATTTTAGAATTATACCAAAATTATTTCAAATAATTATATTAAAAAGTCACTAAAGTTTGCCAATTAATAATACTAACATTTAATAATAATTTTATCATCGTGAAATGAAATAAAAATAATTTAATATTCTCGTGTTTTTACACGTGGTTAGAATCATTTAATTTTCTTTTTTGTTTTTTTCTTCTATAGTCAAAGATATCAATTATCTTTAATCCATTGGCAAAACGATATGAAAATGATACTCGCTTGAGTTTAGTGTACGTAATACATTCTTGATTCATCGAGGAAAATCCATTTAAGTATAAGACCATGAAAGAAAATCGGTGGTGGATCGAAGGATCGATCGAAAAGTTTAGCGAACGATTTCATACTAATACCACGATAATCCTCTTTTATTCCCTTCGCCTGTATAATCGTGATAAAGTAACCGTTGCATCCAATCGATAGATTTAATACAGAGATTATCGTACATCCTTTCGTTAGTTACTTCTTTCTTTTTCTTTTTTATTTTATTTTATTTTAAATTCGTTACTTACCACAAATTCGAATACACCTCATTTTTTTCTCGTTTTTTAAAGTAGTAAAAATAAAACGTTAATTTAATATAATTATAAATTATTTAGATTAGAGAAATGAATAATCACAAATTTTATATTGTTTTATACTTAATTTGAATTCTGAAAATTTCTATTAAATTTAATATGAAATTAATAATATAAATATAATATATAAATTACAACACACGAAATAATACCATAATTAGAATAAAATACATAAAATAATAATACAGGAAAAAATATAAAAAGTAAGGTTATAATTTTAATATTTATATGATTTGAAATTATTTAGTAAATTATAACAACACACAAAATAATACCACAATTAGAATCGTATACATAAAATAATAATACACAAAAAAATAAAAAAAAGTAAGGTTAGTTATGTCATGTATAATACAGCGCCATCCATTGAAAACTTACAGTACCTAAAAACCTAAATAACCTCCTAATAACAAATCCTTAAATTTGCGATAAAAAATACAAAATAAACGCGAAAAAAACTAGCCTATATTCTAAGTTGAACAAAATCACAGAAAATACACAAAATTTCATTAAAATTGATTGAGTAGTTTCAAAATTATTAGTTGACGAACATTGCGATACTGAATTTTTCTATATAATGAATACAGACATTTAAGTAGTACAGGTCAAGCATTTAAATGGCACAAGTGAATTACTCCTTTGAAGGTCAGACACATAAGTAATATAATTGACTTAATCGCAGTTTAATTGCTTTATATCAATCTTAATGATGGAAAATATTCGAAATGCATTAATAAAATGTCGTTTTTGATTTAACACATGTGTTACAAATATCATCCGATAAATTTGCATGCATAATAGAAAGATATTCAAATTAGTAATTGGCGAAAAAAAGGAGAAAGAGAAGTATGAAGAGATAGAAAAGGAAGATACAAAGTTTTCAACGTTGCATCGAGAATTGTATTTCTCTCTCGATTTTATCTTCAATGTTCTACTTTGAAGTGATACATTCGAAACGAAACCAATATTACAGATTTATTGAAAATCTGGGACAGTTGAGAACAATTTGGAAATTTTGAAAAATTCATTTTTGTTTTCAAACATTTATACGTGGATTATTGAAATCGAATAAAACTCTTTTTGTTAAAAGTTGCCAATGAAAAGTTTACGAATCTCTGAAATTGAATTCGATTGCTTTGTGGTATTCACGATGATTTATAATTATAACAGAGGATGCTTTAACAATCATGGAAATAAATATTCGAAACAAGATTGTACAAAGAAGAGACAAACAAGAGTTACGAAAAAAGAGGGATAATTATTGCTTTTTTTGTAATTATTGGGTTGTTCGGAAAGTAATTTCATTTTTCATTTGTGAAAATGAAGACAATTTTCGCTTCCTAACCTAAAACCTATGTGGTATTCACGATAATTTATAATTATAACAGGGGATGTTTTTTTTTACAAGCATTCAAATAAATGTTCGAAAAAAGATTTTACAAAGTACTTTCATTTTTCTTTTGTGAAAATGAAGACAATTTTCACTTCCTAACCTAAAACCTAGGCGTTTCAAGTTAGCATAAACAATTGAATTTGATAAATTTAACTTATCACCGATCTCACGTGTTGTTATTTGCCGATTTGTATAAACTAATGGCAAAATTGTTTCACGAAAAAACGAAATTACTTTCCAAACAACCTAATACATTTATTTGACGAAGAAGAAGAAGACGAAGAAGAAGAAGAAAGTTGAGGATAATAAAAGATTTCTGAAAGAAATAAGCGTTAATAAATGTTTTTCTTTCAAGTTTCTTCTTGATTACATTTTGATATTATCATCACTCTTAAACAAATTATAAAAGAGGAATCTTGATCGAAGTAATCTCTCGAAACCTAAATTTTACGAGAGTGTGAGAGAGAGAGAGAGAGAGAGAGAGAAAGATTGCTATTGTTTGTGTTCCTTTTGTAAGAAACTAATGAAAGGATTCAATTAAAACTATCCTTTGAATGTGTTTTTAATAATTATCTACTTTCGAACAATTTTCCTAAAGCTTCTATTATTCATTCTTAACCTTGTCCTGAAAGATTCTAACTCTCCTTTCTTATTTTCTTTCCTTTTTTTTTTTTTTTGTTGTCTCGGCAAGGTTCGTCTTTGTTCAAAGATTCTTATCCTTTTACTCCCCTTTTTATCTATATTCGAGATAATCTTTCTCTTCTATTGGATTTCTAATTCGTATAAATCTTTCTTAAGAATAATCTCGAATCTAAAAGTGATCCTTGTACTTTGACTGTTTTTTTTTCTTGTCCTTTTCTTTTTTTTTTAAGATTGTAGTTGTAAAAGGAGGAGCAATTTGGAAAGATTATTCAGATTGGTCTCATAAATTTTAGAAGATTATTCTCGGTTAAAAATGTAGATAGATTATTTCTTTTTTTTTTTTTTTTAAAGGTTTAATTTAATTTTAAAAAAATAAACTGCAATAAATTTGACTACACAAAGTTTTGTTAATGTAAAAAATTTGAAAGAAATTTTCTTATTTCTGCTAATGCAACAAAGTTGCTAAAAATATCACGATAATTATAATTTTATAATAATTATACAATAAAATTGAATAATAATTTAATTAATATAATAATTGTAATAAAAGAATAAGAGAAACATCATGATTTTTAAAATTTTTAAAGATTATTTTTTTATTTTTTTTATTCTTAGTTACAGATATAAATAGATTATACTTTTTTGTTTTGTTTTGTTCTC
This sequence comes from Polistes dominula, assembly GCF_049000335.1. Classification (NCBI taxonomy): domain Eukaryota; kingdom Metazoa; phylum Arthropoda; class Insecta; order Hymenoptera; family Vespidae; genus Polistes; species Polistes dominula. The sequence goes on along the minus strand of NW_028300906.1, from coordinate 4,661,518 downwards.
AAAAAGGTTTTATTTGATTTTAGAAAAATAAACTGCAATAAATTTGACTACACAAAGTTTTGTTAATGTAAAAAATTCAAACGTAACTTTCTTATTTTTGCCAATGCAACAATGTTGCTCAGAACACCACGCGATAATTGTGCCCATAATTATGAAAATGGTCTAAGTCATTTTTTAAAAAAAAGTAGTTTATCAGTTATTACACACTAAATTATAATAAACTAAATAAATTCAATGTAATTTGAAAACGATATTATCAAAAATGAATCGTTAGATAATGTTTGTTATTTCAATATTGTGTAGAATTCATATACTGTTCAAGTATAAATCTTGAAATATCTCGAAATAAGAGATATATGACTTAGACCACTTTCATAATTATGGGCACAATTATAATTTAATAATAATTACCTAATAATTATATAATAAAATTTAATAAAATAATTTAATTAATATAATAATTATAATAAAAGAATAAGAGAAACATCATGGTTTTTAAAATTTTAAAAGATTATTTTTGTATTTTTTTTATTCTTAGTTACAGATATAAATAAATTATTTGTTTTTTTGTTTACTTTTTTTTTGTCTGAAAAGGTTTTATTTGATTTTTGAGAAAAGTACAAAACAATTTGCCTACACAAAATTTTGTTAAAGTAAAAAATTCAAACGTAACTTTCTTATTTCTGCCAATGCAACAATGTTGCTCAGAACACCATGATAATTATTACAATAAAAGAATAAGAGAAACGTCATCGTTTTTTGATACTTTCTTTTTTGTTCTTCTCTTTTCTTTTCTTTTATCAAAACCAGCAGAATTTCTTCCAATCGAATGACCTCTTTGTGCTACGTACCTTATGGAAAAATAACACTGCCAAGCTTTTTATCGTACGAAATCACGCGGTTCGTAGTTTATACATTTTTTATTTTAATATCAAAAAATGAAATGTTAAATATTCAAAAAAAAAAAAAAATATGAACAACTTACTACACGAGATTGGATGTTTTCACGTTTGACGTTTGCCACGAAAAGAGAGAGGTGAAAAAAAATGAATTTCTACGAAGCCAGTATTGTAGAAGTCTGGTGAAAATTTGCAATAACCTCGCGCATCTACATTTAATCTTTTTTTATTATTTTTTTTTTTTTTTTTTTTTTTGAAGTCTGGAAGGGAAAAAAGAAAAGATTATTTTTCTATGTGGAAATAATGGTTGAAAAATTGGTGGTAAGAGTAAAAAATATTTTTTTGTCTTCTTCATTGTTCTTTTTTTTCTCGTCTCCCTCTCTTTTTAAAAAGGGACAGTATATTTTTCCCTTTTTTTTTTTTGGTGTTTTTTTTTGCTCGCTAAAAACAATGTCGCTAACCAATAATTCGTTTTTCATTTTCTACGAATAATAACATAAAGGGATGGAAGGACCAAGGTTTCATTTTTCTTTTTTTTCTTTTATCTTTTCTCTCTCTCTCTCTTTCTCTCTCTCTCACACGTTTCTCCCTTTATCAAAATGAACTGTCTAGATAATGACAGAAACAAGGGGGCGGGGGTGAAGCTCTTAAGACGACAAATATCGTTGAAACTGACGTTTCCTGATTGTTCAATCAAATTTAATCGAAAAAAAGGAACGAAAAAAAAAGAAAGAAAAAAAAAGAAAATATTTTTAAATCGATCTCTCTCAACATCTTTCACGTTCCAAGATAAAATTTACAAAGAATATTTTAACGAGATAGAAAAAAGATGAGAGAGAGAGAGAGAGAGAGAAGATAAGAAAAAAAAAGAAATAAAATGATTGGAGGAGGACTATCGTCAAATATTAAGGTAATAAAACAAAAGGTACGTTTCGACATGTTCTCATAAATTTGTTCCATCTTTCGCACCCTTCATCCCACATTTCTGTCCCACCCTTCTTATCTTGTTAATTATTTAAGCTATCATCTTATCACCCTTCGATAATTTTTATTACTTTTCTTGTTAATATTATTATATTACAAATATTTATATAACAAATATTATAATATAAATTAATTAATATTTATATAATATCACATATATAACATTATTTTTTAATTATATTAATATATAATAAATTATATATAATATATAATTACTACATAAAGTTATATTAATATATATATTTATATATAAATTATAATAAATTTTATATATAATATAAATTTAAATATAATATTAACGTTTTATATATATATATATATATATATATATTATATTTCTTATTAATATTATACACAAAATATTTATTTAATATAATTTATAACCTTATTTTTTAATTTTTAATATAAAAGTATAATATTATGTATTAATATAAAAATTTATATTACTATATGTATTTATATATAAATTATAATAAATAATATATAGAATATAAATTTAAATATAATATTAATACTTTATTAAATTTCTTATTAATATTATACACAAAAAATATTTATATAATAAATATTATAATATAAATTAATTTTAATATTTATATAATATAATTTATAACATTATTTTTTAGTTTTAATTATAATAAATTATATATATATATATCTATATAAATAATATATATTTAAATATAATATTATGGTTATAATATTATAATAAATAATCTTATATTTTTAATAAGATTATTAGATGACCCTGTTTTTATTTTTTTTTTTATTACTTTTCTTTTTATTTATTTTTCTGTTTGCAGATCTCTTGCTACGAAAATCTAATATTTTTTTCTTTCTTTCTTATTTTTTTCAGTTAAAGTTAGTTAAAGTAATAATTCATAAAGAATAAGTGTGTTCGTCTGAGAAAGTTCAGTTCTTCGAATAATTATCAGCTTAAAACTAGAAAGCTTTTCAAAGTATCCACGAACACGCGCATTCTGCATGAGGCATTAAGTGGATTTTCAAATTCGAAGCGAACCATACGTTCTCTCTCTCTCTCTCTCTCTCTCTCTCTCTCTCTCTTACTATCTCTTTTGGAAAACCCTACTAGAATTTATAACTCGATAGACTCACATTTTCTGTCACGTTTTATATCTAGCAAGGGAGAGCATCCTCTTTCTCTGTTATATTTTCTTCCTCATTATCATCATCATCCCCTTTCCAACACTTTCTTTCTATGTTTTAACATAGATATCGTATTTCCTCATTGTTTTAACATGCAAATTATTCAAATTAATCAATCCTCATCTCTTTTTCTTTTCCCCTATCTCTTTTTCTCATTTTAAATGAAACATTTGTAATAATTATAATAATAATAATGAGATAGTGACTCGATATAATTTGACGATAAAAAAAAAAATCATAGGAGAAAGAATTTTATGTCCTAAAAATGTACAAAAATTATTATTACATTTTTCATAGACAGACGACAAAAAAAAAGATATATATATATAAAAAAAAAGGGAAGATAAAATATAGGAAAAAAAAGAAAAAAAAGGGATAGGAGGATGGTTCGATATTAATCATTGTGATATTATAAAATTTAACGTTTAATACCGATTGTAACGAAGTAAAATCAACGTTCGAGCTTTTAATAAGGATTCAAGAGAACAGAACGCTTCTGTAATTGACTTTCTGTCGATATCGCAGCTAGTACTACTCTGGGACGAAATTTTATCGAAAAGGAATATATTATCGGCGACTGAAGTAATATATTTCTATAGAAGAAACGTTACTATCTATAGGTATCTACTTGGCATACGAAATATACAAGTCATATTTCAATATTCCACCAGAAACTTTTACGATTTATATAATATATATATAAGGGAAAATTCTTTATGTTAAGAAATCTTTCCTGATAAAAGATATATATATATATATATATATATATATATATATATATATATATATATATATATATATATATATATATTTAATATATTTATATTATTTATATAAATTTATATTATATTATATATAAATACTATAATAATATATATAAATTTAAATATTGTATATATATATATATATATATATATATATATATATATATATATATATATATATATATAAAATAAATATAATAATATATAATGTAATATAATATAAAATAATATAATATAATATAATATAATATAATATAATATAATATAATATAATATAATATATAATGTAATGGAATATAATATAATATATGTAATATAATAATATGTGTATATATATATATATAATTTTATAATAATTTACTTACTACCGAAATTACTTTCTTGCCAACCTAATAATACCACAATTACAATGGAATACATAAAATAATAATACTAGAAAAAATATAAAAAGTAAGGTTATAATTTTTATTAATATATAATTTTAATATTTATATGATTATAAGTTATTTAGTAAATTATAACAACATACAAATTAATATTACAATTAGAATGGAATACATAAAATAATAATACTGGAAAAAATATTAAAGAGAAAGGTTAGTTATGTCATATGTAACTCTGAAAAAATCTGAAAAAAAAAAACTTAAAATAATTGAATTGTAATACAGCGCCATCCATTGGAAACTTACAATACCTAGAAAACTAGATAACCTATCAATAATAAATTCTTAAATTTGCGATAAAAAATATAAAATAAACGCGAGAAAAACTATGCTATATTCTAAGTTGAACAAAATCACACAAAATAAACAAAATTTCATTAACATTGGTACAGTAGTTTCAAAATTATTAGTGGATAAATATTGTGACACTGTATTTTTTATATAGAAATAAAAAGAAAAGCACAAATAAATAATAAATTGTTTATTTCGGACAGATTTCTGACTGAGTTAAAAGGTGAGAAAATATTCTTACGGTCATACCAACGAAGTAATCTAAGCTTTTATGCTAGCATATTTAAAAGTATAAGGGTATGCTTTGAAAAGTTTTCATAATAAACTATTTAACTTGTAATGGTGTGTTTTATTATCTCTTTCTTTTTATTTTTTTATTTTTCTTATACTTTATTTTATTTTTTATTATTATTTGCTATTTAATGTTTCTACGACATTAAAGGAATCTAGCATCAAAAGCATACATCAAATAACTTCGTCTAAAGTTATTTGAGTAAAAGAACTGAAAAGAAAAAAAAACATACAAAAAGATAAAAAAGAAAAGAAAAAAAAAAAATACTAGAAAAGAATAATAGGAGAGAAGGATGAAAAGAATGAGAATGATGATACTTCTGACGTATTTGCACTAATATTTTCTACGTGAAAAGTTAAATCGAAAAGGAGCTATCTCACTCTCTCTTTCTCTCTTTCTTTATTTTGTTTTCTTTCTTTCTTTTCAGTCGAGAAAACTTTCTGATTGTTATGACGTATGATAAAAAATTAAAACGATGCGTGAGGATTAATGCAAATGTATTCTCTAAGTTGTTTTAAATGAATTCCAGAGAGGTTGACTGATGGGACTTTGCAGATAACACTCAAATAGAAATTTGTTTTGCGATTTTCTCCAGTTGCACTCTTGAGATTTCTCTCTCGTTAGTTTCACTCTCATGTTTGTTGATTTGACTCTCCCTACTCTCCCTCCCCCCTCTCTCTTTCTCTTTCTCTTTCTCTTCCTCTTTCTCTTTTTCTTACTCTTTCAGGTTGCAATTTTTGTTTAATTTCTTTTTCTTAAATCTATGAGTTTACAAAAGTCAAATGTAAATACAAAATTGTTGTGAAATAATTTTGGAAATAATTAGTTAAATACTTATCATTAATTTTATAAAATACATAAATAAATTATTTTTGTGTTGGATTTTTTAAATTATTGATTCACTCTCTCTCTCTCTCTCTCTCTCTCTCTCTCTCTCTCTCTCGCTCTCTCTTTTTTCGTTTATATTGCAATTTTTGTTTAAAATTTCTGTTTCTTAAATTCTTAATTTAATGAAAGTTAAATGTTAAAATAATTTTGGAATATTAAATAATAAAATAAATAAAAAATTAAATATTAATTAAAAATTAGATAATTAAAAATTAATAAAAATAAAAAAATATTTAAAAATATATAAAATAATAAAAAACTAAATATTAAATTATTATTATTATTATTATTATTATTATTATTATTATTATTATTATTATATAATTGTATTAAATATATAATATATAATATATATATATATATATTGAAATAATAAATATATATATTAAATATATATATTGAATATAAAAAATATATATATTGAAAAATTATAATAAAATAAAATTATAATAAAAATAAAAATAATACAATAATATTAATAATATTATAATAATAATTATAGTAAAAATTATAATAAAAAATAATAATAAAATATAATAAAATATATATATTTTTATAGTAATATTAAATATTTAATATTTTATTAATTAAATATTTTTTCATTGATTTTATCACACAAATAAATTATTTTTGTGTAGAATTTTCAAATTATTGATTAAGTCTCTCTCTCAAAATTCAGATGTTAACAGACACTTGTTGTGAAATATAATAATTTTAGAAAAAATTGGTTGAAATAATTGTCATTGACTTTTTTGACACACTCATAAATTATTTTTGTCTAGAATTTTTGTTGTAAATAATTGACGAAATAAACGATCAAATAGAATTCGTCGAATGGTACAATGATCTACGTTTTGGCCTACTTTCAAATAGATTAACGTACTACGTAGAAATTCGTGATAGTTTAACCACGGCTTTACTTTAACTTCAGACTTTAGTAAGATGGCAAAATCCACTTACGGTGTTAGTCCGCTTAATGGTTTTACAGGATGAAGTGAAAGATGTATCAAGATACTACTTCACATATTCTTTCTTTCTCTCTCTCTCTCTCTCTCTCTCTCTCTCTCTCCTTAATCTTCTATTTCTTAGTACTATGGTATACTAACGTTCTTTACGATACTACTTCAAACTAAACCATAAAGCTGTTTTCAAGTATTTATCATCTTGACACGAGTAACATTTCATCGAGATAAATTCATGTTCGAATTGTTCGACTATCCTTTCAAATCCAAAACTATTTCAATATTTTACAAAGTATTTTAAAAGAATGTTTAAAATTTTAGAGTACTGAAGAAAGAAGAAACTTTGTAAGAGATTTAATATTTCAAAATGAAGTGATGTTTTTTTTTTATTATTTATTTTAACAATCAAATAGAATGAAAAGAATGTTCCAAGTTTTATTAGGCATGAATGGATATTTGTTTCTATAGAAACTTTAATAAATTTTTAATTATTAATCGTGTCATTTAATTTCAAGAAAGTAAAGAATAAAAATTGTAAAAGATTTACAAAGTATTTCAAAACGATGATTTATTTTTTTATTATTTTATTTTAATAATCAAATAGAATGAAAATAATGTTCCAAGTTTTGTAGTAGGCATGAATGGATAATTTTTTGTATAGAAACTTTAATAAATTTGTAATTATTAATTATGTCATTTAATTTCAAGAAAGTGAAGAATAAAAATTATTACATTATATATTAATTACTATATATACTTGATAAAAATAATATATATTATACTAAATAATATATAATTTTAATATTAATATTTAATAAAATATAATTTTAAGATTTAATTTTTATTTAATTTAAAAATATAATTTCAATTTTAATATTAAATGTAATTTTAATATAATTTTGTAATATAAATGTATAATAATATTATAAAAAATATATATACATAGTAATACCATAATTATATTATAATAAATTGTAATACAATTTTAATATCTTTAATATAATATAATTTAAATTTTAATAATGTAGATTAAAAAATCTGCACGCACAAAGTATAGTATAGTTCAAAAAGATAATATTTTTTGTATTATTATTTATTTTAATAACCAAAAAGTTTTGAAAAGAATGTTCAAACTTTCGATAGGCACAAATTGAATAATTTGTTTCACTATAGAAACTTATAAATAAATTCATCATCATAAATTATGTGACAAACGAATTTCGTATTATTTATAAAATGATATCTGTGAAACTATGAAATGAAGATGTGAACCTTAAAAGGGAAAGCAAATCTACTCGTAAATCTATGCTAGGTTCTCCTAACAAAGTCGATGACAAGAACTTTTCTTCGTTTCGTTACGGATAATAAGATTTATTACCAAGAATGCTATTTCTCTTCTCTGTTCAGTGGAACACGTTACGGAAATTCGATATCAATGTCTAGTCTTGCTAGCATTACTTCGAGATTCGTCCTGAGATCGTATTACAGATCGTCGACTATCGTTTAAGACGTTTATTGGATCAAATATATTTCAAATGTATCTCAAATCTAAGAAATTTTCTTTCGAATAAGTTAACTTCCAACAGAGAAAATAAAGATTTGCTTCGTGTACTCTTTTTAGTCAATCGACTCGAAAATGTAATCGTTTATTTTTTTCAATGATCTTTTTATAGAAATATTTAATTTTGATGCAAAAAAAAAATATATATATATGTTGAATAAAAGAAAATTAAATATATTTTGTAAAGAAATATTTTAGAAAATAAATTGGATCGTATTATTATCGCAAAAAAAGAAAATAAAAAATAATATTAAATAAAAGAAAATTAAATATATTTTGTAAAGAAATATTTTAAAAAATAAATTGGATCGTATTATTATCGCAAAAAAAAATAAAAAATAATATTAAATAAAAGAAAATTAAATATATTTTGCAAAGAAATATTTTAGAAGATAAATTCGATTGTATTATTATCACGAAAAAAAGTAAAAAATAATCTTAATATAAATAAATTACGTGTCACGTTACTTGTTAGCAATGGACTTCTAAACTACTGAACCGATTTTAATCAAATTTTGCACATTGTGTGCAGTTTCATCAAACTTGAAAGATGGGATAGTTTATATCTCAATTTATAATCGCAATATTATTTTATTGCGAATTATTTGCTTATTAATAAAGAGTCATGATTAGCTCTGTTAGTTCGATAAGATTTTAACAGATGGCGGTATAGGGTAATTCGTTAACTGGATTGAGTAAATATCCAATTGATGGCGCCATGTTAAAAGTACAAACGTTTTATGTAACCAACAGTTTATTAGTATAACCACGTATATTTGGTGCTAGCATATTTGGCCATGTGTTGCTGAGACTAAATAAGTTAAATTGACATTATCGAAAACGTAATACAGTGAAATTAAATTATTCTTAGTTTTGCAATTTTTAGTGCTTTATTGTGCTTTTAGTGTGTATCGGACTGATTGTAAGCTACAGCAACGCGTGGCGGGGCACCCCTATAGGCACCGTGCGAAGTCATGGTAGGGGAAGCCGAAATGTACAATAGCGCACGAAGTGGATAACTTTGGCAGTAAAAGACGGTGTTTTTTATTTTCGTGTTCACAAAACATACGTGTGACAATTAATTTTATGATATTTTTATAAAAATGTATAATAGAGTTTTCCTTTCTAAAAAATAAAATCTAAAGAAAAGAACTGAATACTAAATTTTCGTCTACATCTGCGAAACTTAAAACTCTCCTACATATATATTTATTTTTTTTATAACAATGTCACATCGTACTTTATCTGCTTAACAATATTATTTAAAGTTTGATCTACTGTGGCTATAATTTAACTTTTTATTTACTACAGTAAACGCTACAGCTTTCATACTATTTTTAAATTATTAATTATACTTACATTTTAGCGGTAATTTTTGCATCATAATTGCACAAGATTGAAATTTTATTGTCACGTGGTTTGACATGCAAAAAAAAATGTTTTTAATAACAAAAACGAATTGTTATCGCAAAGCCCTATACGTTTAGATATTAAAAACCTCAGCAACAGCGTCTTTTAGTTCCATAGATACCATGGCGCTACCATGGCGCTGCAACCACGCACGGTGCCTATATCAAATAAAAGAAAATAAAATATATTTTGTAAAGAAATATTTTAGAAAATAAATTCGATCATTTTAGTATCGAAAAAAAAATAAAAATAATATTAAATAAAAGAAAATTAAATATATTTTATAAAGAAATATTTTAGAAAATAAATTCGATCGTATTATTATCGCAAAACAAAATAAAAAATAACAATAAATAAAAGAGAATTAATTATATTTTGTAAAGAAATATTTTAAAAAATAAATTTGATTGTATTATTGTAACAAAATAAAAAAATAAAAAAAGTATCGAAAAAAATAAAATAATCCAAATTAATAAAAATAAATAAAAATATCGAATAAATTCTGTAATAATAATAATAATAATAATAATAATAATAATAATAATAATAATAACAACATTTATTTCTATAAAGAAATGTATCAAAGATTTTTCTTTTTTTTTTATCGATAATTTCGATTCATTAATTTTCAAATGAAAAATAATCGTCGGAGTTTACTTTTAATTAATTTGAATAGTTCGTAGGAATAAAGTCAATTTTCATGACTTATTTTTCTTATAGAGAATAAGAATTGAGTAAACTGACTTTAGAAAGAAAACTTTCTTCTATCATAATTTGATTACACTTACAAATTTAAAGATTATTAAAGAGAAAAATCAAAGAAAATTATCGATTTTTATTATCTACGTTTATAAACGAAAGTTTGTTTTACCACTTAAAATATTTTTATTTATTTTTCTGTTTATTAAAATAAAAACTTAATTAAACTAATCAGATGATTATAAAGAAAAAATCAAGGTAAATATTATATTTGAATAAATTTCACAGGTAGTTTTGAAATATTTTACTCTTTTTCATTATAATTTATAAATATTATAAATTAATATGAAAAAGAATTAAGGATATTGACGTTGATAGTTATTTTGAACAATTTATAATAGACAGTTTATTAGTTCATCAATTTCTAATAATAAAAAAAAAAAGAAAATGTTCTACTTTTTGAAGACAAAATATCGGACAGTGTGTTACAAAAATAAAATAGGACAGAAATTATATTTAACCATCCAATATCTTTGCTTACAATAAAACAATTCTAAGATAATCTCTGGTTCAATATAAAATCTTTTTTTATATATATCCCAATATATAAATCATAGATAAAGATGACTCAGAATATCTTAAAAAAAAAAAAGAATATTTTCTGCATCCTCGATGGTACATTTTCGAAACCGCGATGTGTTCACTCAAATGTAAAATTTCGTATATCGAAATATATTAGAGATTTATATTCTTGTATTGTTTAGAGTATCGATCTCTCTAGTATTGGAGGATTGTATGAGATTATTCAAGAATACCACGGGGCCAATCACGAAGCTTGCATATGGATATGGAAATTGCGGACGAAATTGCTCAGCCCATATTAAAGGGTAGACTCGATTGACCGACGTATAGCAAGATGTCAATTACAAATATCATACTTTCGATTTAGATGAATATCCATCAATTCTGAGATCTAATAGAACAAAATATGACCGATAATTTATAAATTAATATTTATTACATTTTAAATTTTACATTCAATACGAGAAACATGTATAGGAATCCATGATCACGTAACATTATTAACAAATATTCGTAATGAATGAAAAAGTATTTCAAAAATTTATTAGAGAAATTTGTTGGGGGTTGCTTCAAGATAGGTGAATAGTTTGGAGAGGGTTTGGAAGGGAATTTAGGGGTCCGATAGTAATGAATTTTATTATTTTAGATAATTCAAACTAATTCTTAAATTCATGTTCGATAAATAAAAATATATTGCAGTAATATATTTGTTGGTTGTGTATATGTGTGTCAATAATTGCAAATTTGCTGGAAATTACTTAAAGATAGGTAAATGGTTTGGAAAGGGTTTTGAAGGGAATTTAGGTGTTTGATAGTAATAAATTTATAATATTTTATATTTATATAAATATATTGCAATAATTTATTTGTTGGTTGTGTATATGGGTGTCAATAATTCCAAATTTGCTAGAGGTTGCTTAAAGATAGGTGAATGGATTAGAAAGGATTTGAAAGGGAATTTGGGTGTTGGATAGTAATGAATTTATAATATTTTATATTTATAAAAATATATTGCAATAATTTATTTGATAATAATGTGTATCAATAATTAAAAAATTCACTAAAACTTTGTTTAAAAATAGGTGAAGGATTTAAAAAAGTTTAGAAGGGAATTTATGTGTGAGATAGTAATGAATTTTATTATTTTAGATAATTCAAATTAATTCTTAAATTCATGTTAGATAAATAAAAATATATTGCAGTAATTTATTTGTTGGTTGTGTATATGTGTGTCAATAATTCGAAATTTGTTGGAAACTGGTCAAAGATAAGCGAAGGGCTTGGAAAGGGAAGTGGAAGGAAAGTTAGGCGTCGGATATTAATGAATCTTATTATCTTAGGAAATTCGGGCTAATGCATGATGTCGTGAACTTCGTCCTATGCCGAGAGGTATGTGTATATTTATTAAAGAGATAGGTGAGATCAATTTGTGAGAATAACACTCGATAATGGATTGCAAAATTATTCATACAAATATTCAATTTTTATTTAAATTATTTGTTTAAATAACATATGATCAATAATATCATATTGATATATTTTGTTATATTATTTGATGATATTATTTGATATATTGTTCATATAGTTATATATATTTAATATAATTATATTATATATAATATACTATTTTATTTAAGTATTAATTTTTGAATAAGTATAAGTATAATTAATATTATTATATACTTAAATAAGTATAATTATTTAAGTATAATTTTTTTTGAATATATAAATATAATATATATAATATACTATATATCTTAATATATATAAATTACGTGTCACGTTGTTTGTTAGCAATGAACTCTTAAACTACTGAACCGATTTTAATAAAATGTTGCACACTGTGTGCAGTTTCATTTAACTTGAAAGATAGGATAGTTTATATATTTTAATTTACAATCGCAATATTATTTTATTGCGAATTATTTGTTTATTAACAAAGAGTCATGATTATCTCTATTAGTTCGATAAGATTCTAACAGATGGCGGTATAAGGTAATTCGTTGACTTAAAGCGTAAAGACTGATTATGAGCCACAGCAACACGTGGCGGGGTACCCATGGTATTTAATATAATTATATTATATATAATATATTATTTTATTTAAATATTAATTTTTGAAAATATAACATATTATATCATATTTAATTTACAGTTGTTATATTATTAGATTTTATTAAAAAAAAAAATAAATAAATAAAAAGAATGGAATATTTTTAAGATTTTCAGAAAATAAGAAAGAAGAACTGAGATTTGTAGTGGAAAAAAGAAAAAATATATAAAGAAATGTCTTTTGATATTCTTTTGAAGATTTTTTATTACCATGTGAGGATCGTCTCGATCGAGTTATCCTTTTGCAGACTACACTCACGTTCCATATGATTTCATTTACTCGTTCTTATCGATCTTCCTTATTTACTTTATTTCCCATCCCTCTCTCTCTCTCTCTCTCTCTTCCTCTCTCTTTCTATCTTATTCACTCTTTTTATATCTCTTTCTTTCTCCCTTTTTCTTTCTTCCTTTATATCTCGTGCTATTTTTTTCTTACTATTTCTATATAATTTATCAACCACTAACCAGACCACTCTCTCCTCCAAATAATTCTGACATTTTTCCCATCGACATTTATCATTTCTATATTTTTTTCCAAACAAAATTATCTTTTCCTATTTAGATGATGTTAATCTTAACGACGTTTATCTCAATACTCCATATTTTTTTTGTTTTTGTTGAAGTGAAAATATTTTTAGAACAGGGGTGATTTGAAAAAAGCAAACTTTAGCGATTTAGCCTAAGAGAGAATGAGATAAAAGACCGTATGCATTTGTTTCTTATTTCAATTTACGAGTCTCTACGAAAAATTCAATCAAGACGCACGAGTGTAGTAACAAAAATTTAATCAATGTACGAGTCTTAGAAAAGTTTATTTTAAAAGTTTCAATTTACGAGAATCAATAAACTAACGAAGAAATTCGTCAATGCCACGAATCTACGAAAAGTTCAGTCAATGCTCATTGATCATTGACGAATTTTTTCGTAGACTTATTGAAATTTTTTTAATTTATAATTTTTTATAATTTATAATTTATATAATTATATTATATGTTTTTTTTATATATTTTATATATATCTTACATTACATTATATATTTATAATGTATTAATATACATATAATTGTATTATTATAACTCATTTATTATTTATTATTTATTGTTTATTATAATTATCAAAACTCATCTGATGCAAATATTTTTTTCAAAATAATCCAATATGAGTTTCGTTAATCCGTGCAATTTATAATAAAAAAATTAATTAACAATATAATTATATGACAAATGAACGAGATAACAAAATAATTAAAAATTACATGCAAATTTCAGAAGAGTGAAGAATACGTGAAATATATATTAATATATATATATATATATATATATATATATATATATATATTTTTTTTTTTTTTTTTTGGTTGTTGTTCGTTGCAAAAACATAAATGTCGAGTATAAAATATATATGGACAATTTTAAAACTTTTTATTTAGTAAAAAGAAGAGAAAGAAAAAGAGAAAGTGAGAGAGAGAGAGAGATAGGTAGAGAGAGAGAGAGAGAGAGAGAGCAAAAAAGAAAAATAAAAAAAAAAGAGAAAAATCGTTTTGAAGTGAAGTACGACTAGTCATTCGGATCTCGTAGTAATTTTGATGTCAGAGTTGGTACAGCAAACGAATGATCGTGCCGAAGAATTCTGACACTATGAGTAATCGTAAAAGCTCACATTTTATGGGACGTTTTACAATGATTATTGGCAAATTCAACATGCTCTCGTAACACGATGAATTAGATAAGAAAACATTATGTAAAAAGATCAAAATCAAATACTTATACGATTTAACAGGAAATATAAATGAAATTAAAAAAAAAAATAAAAAAATGTGTTAAGAAATTAAAATAACATTATTTTTATTCTTCACACATTGACTGCTAACTACGAGATATCTCGTAGGGTATGCTGTAATTTTAGATTAATTACAAATAGTTATTTGCGTTAAGAATTATTAAAAAGGTTGAATCAAATATTTATATGGTCTAAAAAACATTAATTATCAATTATTGTAAATACCATTACAATATTATTATTAATTATAAATAATATTGTAATAATAATATTGGAAACAATAAATAATTTAATAATAATATAATATAATTATGTAATAATGTAGTTACTGATTATTATAATAATATTGTAGTGATAATTACAATATTAATTAAGTAATTATCACTACAATATTATTATAAATAATCGTAATATGTCTGCCAGTCAATGGGTTAAACCATTATTCAAATCTATAATTATAATTCGTAAGATTTGTGTTTAAATATTTATTTCTATTATTTTTATAATAATTGATTGAACATCCACTTTTTTCTTTTTCTTTTTTTTTTTCTTTTGTGATAAAATTCATAATTTTTTTTTATATATATATTTTTATAGAATTCGATTAATCAAATGGATTAAATTCTAGTCGTTCACATTAATCTTCTGATAATTCCTTGTCACATTGAATAGAAAGAAAATTGTCAAAGTTCTAGTTACGAATTAGAGATGGCAATCGTTTTGCAATTACTTTTACAAAAAGATGTGTTGAAAATCGAGCTTGATGGATGATTTTCAGTTCTACATCAAAGCCTGAACTATAACAATATTAGTTCTTTAATGTTAAACGATAGGGAAAGAAGATTGATCTATCTTTGATAATTGAAACGTACGAGTATCGATTTTATCCTTTCATTCTCATTTTTTAAACGTTTAATGTTCTTATATCTAAATTAGATTAGATTCTTTAGATTCTTTTTCTTTTTCTACCTTCATCGAACAAATTGTCTACAAATCCAATGAAATTATATAAAGGACACATTTATTTTTTTTTATTTTCATTTTTCTTTTTTTGTGATAAACAAATTTTCATTATAATTAAACCGAAAAGTAATTAGGTTTCCTTTTTTTTTTTGGATGCATTTTTATCTTAGCAAATAAATAAGATAAATTAAAAAGTCAAATTTCTTAAGAATAACATTTATTGATATAACTTGATAATAAATATTAATTTTATTACGAAATATATATATAATGGGTTTCTAATTGTGTGTTTATTATTATTATTTAT
This sequence comes from Polistes dominula, assembly GCF_049000335.1. NCBI lineage: Eukaryota > Metazoa > Arthropoda > Insecta > Hymenoptera > Vespidae > Polistes > Polistes dominula. The sequence continues at coordinate 4,645,415 of NW_028300906.1, read as the reverse complement.
TATTATATATATTTTATTATATATTTATTAATAAATATATATACACATTATATACATATATATATTGTTATATATGTTACTAAGGGTGTCCCGCCACGTGTTGCTGTAGCTCACAATCAGTCCGATACACACGTCTTTAAGTCAACGAATTACCTTATACCGCCATCTGTTAGAATCTTATCGAACTAATAGAGATAATCATGACTCTTTGTTAATAAACAAATAATTCGCAATAAAATAATATTGCGATTGTAAATTGAGATATATAAACTATCCTATCTTTCAAGTTGAATGAAACTGCACACAGTGTGTAAAATTTTATTAAAATCGGTTCAGTAGTTTAAGAGTCCATTGCGGACAAACAACGTGTTTGACACGTAATTAATATATATTAAAATATATACATATATTTTGAATATAAAAATCTAATGTGTACAATGTTATTTCTTTAAGTTTCTTATAAAAAAAAAATGTTAACTACAATTTGTTTGACAAAAAATAACTAAAAAATAAAACTAGAAAGAAGAACCAGAAATAAATAAGAAATATCTTCGAAAAAAACATTTGCATTAGAGAGAGAAAGAGAGAGAGAAAGATGAGTTTTAATAATTATAATAAATAATAAATAATAAATAAATTGTATTAATACAATTATATATTTTAAATATAAAAAAAAAACTCATGCAATGTTATTTCTTCAAGTTTCTTACAAAGTTATCTAGTTACCTAGAATTTGTTTGACGAAAAGAAAAAATTAGAGAGAAAAACTATAAATAAAATCATTGCACGAATCAAATAACTTTTCTTTTTTTTTTCTTTTTTTTTTTGATAAAAGATTCATGGTAATAACTTGAAATTTACTAAACCTAGAAGATACACATCCAAATACTTTATGGTTTGATTTGAAGGGACATATGAGAAGGGAAATGAATTTTTTTTTCTTTTTTTTTTTTGTTTCTTTTGCTTCCTCCTTTCGTTTGTAAGAAAAATATACGAGGAAGGAAATCGAAAGAGTTGGAAGGCTAACAGCCTTTGGGCTCTGTTTCTATGATGTACTATATACGCATATACACATTCACATATATACAACATATGTATACTTATATGCTTGATATTCAAGGAACAAACAAAGAGACGGCAAAAGAAATCATTTCTGGTTAGTTAAATCTTCATGATGAAGAAAAAAAAAGAAAAAGAAAAAAAAATACTATCATAAATTGTTATGAAAAAGTATACAACATTTTTCCCAACACCTTTCTTTTTATATTAATCTATTTTTGTAACAAGATTGGCACATCAATCGTTTTTTCGAAACGGGTGTAAAGAGAAATTTCACACTTTTTTTCATCGTAAAAAAAAAAACAAAAAAAAAATAAAAAAAAAGAGAAAGAAAATAATCCGATTTTGTATGAAAATACAAATGTGCGTCGTGAAAAATTTTGATAGGGGAATAAAAAAAAAATTGTGATATGCAAGGAAAAATAATGAAATGATATTTAATTGTCCTATTCCTCGTCATAGTAATAGTAAAAGTAGTAGTAGTAGTAGTAGTAGTAGTAGTAGTAGTAGTAGTAGTAGTAGTAGTAGTAGTAGTAGTAGTAATAGTAATAGAAAATATTTTACTATTTGATGGTTTCTACATAAAGTTTAAGAGCACAGTTCTCATATGATAAATACGCAAAAATTATATATTTTATATATATATATATATATATATATATATATATATATATATATATATACTATTTTAATTATAAATAATTAAAATTTATATATATAAATATATACATACATAATAATATATATATATTTATTTATTATTAATATATATATATATATTATAATAAAATTTAATATTTTAATTAAAATTAATAATATAATATTATTATTAATTGTAATTTAAATAAACATTTATTTTGTAAATAATTAAAGTTTATATATGTAAAAATATATATTTTTATAACTATTATTATTATATTATTTAAAATTATATATATATTATATTATATTATTTATAAATATATATAAATATATACAACTTTTTAATGAAAAGCTCGTTGAAACGATGATATAAAATATAACCTTTGTTGTTTCACCAATTATTTACAGAAAAAATAAAAAAAAATAGAAAACAGAAACCAAAGAATTTCCAAAAACATGAGAACTCGATCAAGATTAATCGAGATTTATTCGATTGTTGGTTGGTTATTAATTGATCGATTTGTCAAAGGATAAATTAGAAGGAATCGTTTGTTAACGCGTGTAAAGTTTGTTATACGAATGGTGATGTTTCGTTCCCCATTTATTACCTTTATTCTTTTATTTTTTGTGTTACAAAATTTATAGTTTTTCGAGAATTGCCAATTTTGAAATTAAAATGAGAGAGAAGAAAAAACGCGATTTCTCCGAGTGTGATTTTCAATTCCCTACGTGGCTGCCCCTTTAAAATTCCAAATATTTCATTCGAAATCGATTAAGTCGACATTCCATGCGACCTCGACATCTCAAATTTTATTCTAAATTTTATTTCAAATCTTTATTTGTTTCTTTCTTTTTTTCTTTATACAAATGAATCAACAAATAAATTAATAATTTAACGAAGAACGCTAAATGAAATCAATAATGAATGTTACTTTCTCTTTTTTTTTTCAATTGTTCAATCGTTTAAATGAACCCTTAGGGGTAGGGGGAGAGGAGGTAGGTGTAATACGAAAATTTGATTTACGAGATAATTACGATGATGAAATTTCACGTTTTATTCGCACCTGTGTGTCAACTATTTCACGTGAGTGGATTCATTGTTATCAGCATAATAATATAATCATAGAAGCGTAATTTACCTGTGGTCATTTCGATCATTCGCATGGACAAAAAAAAATTGTAAAAGTTGATTTAGGCAGAAGATTTGTCATTTCTATTTTTGATTATTTTACTTTAATCTTTTAATAATAATTCACGACACACACTCACACACACAAAGTTTAGGGTATTTATTGATCAAATTGAACGTGCTTTTGGTAAACAATTTAATATTTTTGTTGTGTACGATTTAATTTTTCATTGCATTTTATTTTAATCCTTCGATAATAATTTACGAGAGAGTTTAGAATTTTTATTGATTAAATTGAACGTGGTTTTGGTAAACAATAGAATATTTTTGTGGTACGATTCAATTATTCAATGCATTTTATTTAAATCTCTGTTGAGATTAATTCGCGAGAAAGTTTAGAATTTTTATTGATTAAATTAAACGTGGTTTTGGTAAACAATATATTTTTGTAGTAAGATTCAATTTTTCAATGCATTTTATTTCATTTTATTCTATTTTGATTTGATTTTATTCTATTTTATTTTGATTTTATTTTATTGTATTTTATTCTATTTTATTCTATATTTTAATTTTATTATATATTTTCTATTGTAATATTATTTTAATTTTATTTTATTTCGATTTCATTTTATTTTACTTTGATTTTATTTTATTTTACTTTATTTTATTCTATTTCAATTTTATTATATTTTTTCTATTGTAATGTTATTTTTATTTTTATTAAAATAAAATGTGGATTATAATTTTATTCTATTTTTATTTTGTCTTATTTTGATTTTATCTCAATTAAAATTTGTATTTTTATTTTTGTTTTAATAAATATCGAATTGATACAATAAAAAGATAAGAGAAAGACAACACACACAGAGACAGACACCCGACCGTTCGATCAATTTTACGAAATCCTTTTTCCTTTTTCACCGTGAAATACCCCTACGGAAATGCAATAAATCATTTATCTTGACTGTTCGACGCTTGTCAAGCATAGTAAACGTTTTTTAAATCGAACCAAATATATATATATATATATATATATATATGTGTATCCATCGATCTATCAATCCTTTTTATATCCAAACACGAGAGGATGACAACGAACAGGGACAATAAAAATCTAAGGAAAATCATTTGAGATACTCAAAATAACTTACCCGACCGACTTATCAATTCTTAGCGATAAATCCCTACGTATTTCCTCATCGTTATTTTCAGACATGAATTTACAACTTACAGGATATTCAGCATAAATTTATCTGACGTTTCGCGAAGGTCTAATCTCTCGTTTGTGCATATCGCAAATCGCACGCGAACCTAATGCGAACCTAACGCGAACTTTAGTTTGCCATGAAATAATGATAATTCGTCTTCTTATCCCTCCCCAACCCCTATCACTCTCCCCCGTTCCTAAAAAGGAATAGAAAAATTTTTATTTTTATAGGAAACAGCAAACTCATACATTGTTTATTACTCGATTATTTTTCATTCAATTTTATAATATTTTCATTGAAATAAAATAAAATAAACTCAAGCCAAAAATAATTTCTTTCATTTAACAAATTTTTATTATTATCCTTACGCGTATTGAATTTAAAAAGAAACTAGATTATAATTCGATAAAACTAATAGAACAAATTAAAATAAAACCAAAATAAAAATTAATATAATGATAATAATTTAATTTATAAAAAAAATAACAGCAAATTCATAGATTGTTTATTACTCGATTATTTTTCTTTCAATGTTATAATATTTTCATTGAAATAAAATAAAATAAACTTAAACCAAAAAAAATACTTTCTTTCGTTTAACAAATTTTTATTATTATCCTTACGCGTATTAAATTTAATAAGAAACTAGATTATAATTCGATACAACTAATAGAACAAATTAAAATTAAAATTAAAAAAAAAATAATAATTTAATTAATAGAAAAAAATTAAAAAAAGGAATGTAAGAAAATAAACAACTCACCCGAAGACAAAAATATTTCCTTCCTATTCTCACTTTTTTCCAAACTTGATTCTCATCGTCACCACTGCTTTTTTTATTATCTACTACGATATTTTCTTAAACGAAACAAAAAAAAAAATTAAAAAAAAATAGGAACCACAGATAATGAGGAAAGTAAGAAGAAGAAAGAAAGTCACACCAAAAAAAAAAAACACAAAAATATGAAAAATTAACGTTTAAAAATAAAAATTGAGATATAGAACAAAAAAAAAGAGAAGGAGAATAAAAGTGAGAGAAAGAAAGAAAGAAAGAGACTGAAAGATTAAAAATGTTTTTAAAAAATAACCAAAATAAAACAAAGTAGACTAAAATGATTAGAGAATTAGAAAAAAAAATGATAGATGAATAAAAACTGTCGGAGTTAGACGGTTCTGTAGTACGAACTGTACGCGCGTCTCGACGCTACTGGCCAAAGAACAGCAACTCGCGTTCTCTCTCACACATACACATATATATACACATACACTGACAAAACTTGCGTCGCGACGCTCCAAAACGTTAGAGCGCGTACTCGAGACGCCTAGCATCATCAACGAACGACTATTACACATCTACTACTACTACAACTACTACTACTATTACTATTACTAATACTACTACTACTACTACTACTAATACTACCATTTCAGCCGGTTCTGATCTCCACGCTTCTCCAATCGTTTTCCTTACCGCGCACGTGTAATCAACCAACCAACCAACCAAACCAACCAATCAACCAACACCTATTTATCCATACTTTATTCTTACTTCCGACTTACTAATCCGACTTTTCTAATCTTCGATTTCATTCATTTATACGATAAGTTTTATCTAATATAAAAGTCATCTCTTCCAATTCAAATGATTACTTTATTCCTACTTTTTTTTTATTTATTTTCTTTTTCTCATTTACACATTTCTATCTAATTGGAAGTTTTATGTAATATGAAAAGTCATCTTCTCATACAATGCCTTTGTTTCTTATTTCTATTTACGAGTTAAATTTAATCAATGCATGAGTCTTACAAAAGTTCAATCAATACACGAATGTGGAAAAAAATTTGTTCAATTTACTAGAATCAATGAGTTAACGAAGAAATTCGTCAATGCCACGAATCTACGAAAAGTTCAGTCAATGGTCATTGATCATTGACGAATTTCTTCGTAGTTCATTGAATTTTTTGTAAAAATACACGAGTCCTCCGATCATTGACGAATGTTTTCGAAACTCATTGAATTTTTGTAAAAATGCACGAATTTTCGATCATTGACGAATTTCTTCGTAGACTCATCGAACTTTTTTGAAAATAAATCACACGATATTTTTTTTTGTTTATAATAAATAAACCCTACAATAATCTTACTCCTGATACTCTGCATCCGACTCATTTTCTTGAAGCTTAGTTTTAAGAAGGTTTCACTTCTAACACGTGTGATCTACATACACACACACATGATATTGTTTCTAATTAAAACACGTGTAATTTGGAATTAGTATTCGAGAGAACAGGATGATTATCGGGAGTGTAGATTTTTTGGAAAGACAAATTTGTGATAGGAGATTTCAAACATAGTTTTTTTGTTTTGTTTTTTATCTTCTTATAGAACGTTAGCTGTCTAATTTCGAAGGGTGACACAAATGTGCTCTCACGGCTAAACGTTTATTTATATATTCTCATCCTTCTTCTTATTCTTTACGACAGTTTTTAACTTTTCTTTTTTTTCTTTTTTTTTTTCTTTTTTTTTTTTATATATATATTTTATAGCTACCAAATTTAACCAACATTTGCTTTCAGATTTCAGAATTTTTCGAAGAAATACGAAAGAAAAAACTATACCCGAGATTTTTATATATTAACAAATTATTAATCATTATAATTTGATTAATGATTGTGTGTGTATATGTATGTGTGAAAAAATTAATCATTCAATGATCGTCAATGATTCTTATCAATCAAACGTCATTTTTCATTTTATTTTTAAAAATAAAAATCACTTAAACTTGAGAAAATGATTCCTCCACCTGTTGGGGGAGGGGGGGTGGCCTTCAAGAAAATTTTCATTAAAAAGTTTTTTTTTGCGCAACAATTTTTCGCGATATTTCCAGATCCGAGACTCGTTTTAATTCGTATAGTCGATATACTATTTCTCCGACCAGTCTCTCACATTTTACGATAGAATTCAATCTCGAATTGTCGATCGAACGTACTGCATGCTTTTCTTTTTCTTCTTTTTTTAATTTTTTTTTTTACTTTTTTTTTTGTTTTTGTTCTCTTTTTCTTTTTCATTTACCCTTCGTTGCAAACATTTGATGCGTTTGTTAACGATTCTTCATCGCTTCTGCATCTGTACTTTCTTTTTATTTTTTTTCTTTCACCATGATTGCAATCGAAATTATAAATACAAATAAAATAATAAATGAGAATACAACGATAATTTTCATCGCTAGATTGTTTTTTTTTACAGTTAATTTTGTTTTATGTTCGTGGTTCGATAAGATAAATATTGGGAATGAGCAATTTTGAACTATGGTGTTTTTTGTTTTACGAAATACAGAATATATATTTATGTATAATAATATAAAATATAATAGTGTGTGTGTGTGTATAACAAATACTAAAATATAATAGTATAAAATATAATAAAATAAAATAATAAAATATAATAATAAAACATAAAATAATATAAAATATAATAATAAAAAATATATTAATATAAAATAGATTAATATAAAATAACAAAATATAAAATAATAAAATATAGTAATACAAAATACAATAATAAAAAATATAATAATATAAAATAAAATAATATACAAAATTTTAATATAAAATAATAAAATATAGTAATACAAAATACAATAATAAAAAATTAAAAAATATAATAATATAAAATATACATGCATATATTTATATATAAACTTGACAAGTATGTGTATGTGTATTTTTTTATCAGAAAAGAAAAAAATAATTTGTTTATAGAAAATCTTTGCAACTGTTATGATTTCAAAGTGAGAAACATAATAATATTACATGGAAGCTTTCACTGGTTGTACCATGTAGTGAAACGTATATTGTGTTTAATGATCTATTATCTAATAGAAACAATAGATTCGACGTTGTCAGTGCATCGCGTTTACTGTCTATCAACAGAAATTCAGTTCCGTTTAGTTTGTCGTTATCTAAACGCGTTCGATATAGAACTATACTACATATATTATAGTAAATACTAATATATATATTATATATATATTATATATATTATATAGGGGAGGTCTTGCAAAGAAATAAAAGATTGAACTTTAAAGGAGAAATAAATTCATTGTTTAACGAAAGATGATTATTTGTTTTAGCATATGAATTGAAATAATAAATGTTGAAACTATAAAAAGTTTAATGATAGTAAATAAACCGTAAAACCGTTTCATTGTTACGAATGATTTGATAGTTTTGCGAACGCCTCGTGTTATGTGATTTCTACCAAATAGCTCACCAATTGTAGATATTATTTTCCCTGAAATGACAGTAATCAATGTTAAAGTTAAATTTAACGATACTGTGGGGGATACACACCCATTGGATAAATAATATTATTATCATCTGCAAGTGTCGTGAACAATATGAAAAGAGATATACCAATAGTGTTTTTTACTCCTATATCTATATATATATATATATATATATATTAGGGTGGGTCAAAAAAATCAATTATTTTTTTTTTTACAAGTGACACGGAAAAATGGGTTGTTAGACACCTTAAAAAAATTCTCACCAAATATGAGCTCTTAATTTTAATAGGAAGATCCTCCGTCCGTATCGCAGTATTTATTTTTTTCTCAGTCCAATAGAATAAAATTCATATCTCATTATTTATTGATTGTACAGAAAAATGTTCTAGAAGAATTTTGTAGAAAATTTAATGCTTTACAAAAAAGGTATCCTATATTTTTTCCGTAAACGTCACCATTTGAATGATATTAAAGATTTAAGTTTGATTATTTTAAGAGAAATTTCATGTTTGTTTATGAATTTTATAACTCGACAATAAATAACTATTATAAAATGCGCAATACAAATTTTTGTAGGAAATGAATTGCTCTATAAAAATAGTGTTTTATGTTTTGGCGATAAAATTAAGCGTTCAAAAGATATTCATAATCAATCTTTCATGTGTACTGATTTCTGTCTCTGAATACTACATATATATATATATGATATATGATATATGATATAATAATAATTATTTTATTTTTATTTAATATAATATATAATATTATTATGATAATGATTATTTTATTTTAATATTTATAAAAAAATTTTATTTTAAATATATATATATAATAATATATATATAAAAGAACATGTGTGCATATCACACAAATTAGAAGTGAAACCTTTAAATATAATACAAGTTTCGCGAGGATAATTTATTATATAATATTTTGTCCATTTTTATAATAATTACAAAGAAAGTAGATAATAAAACAATTTTAAAAATGTTTGCAAATTAAATATTTTTATAAACAATGATGATTTATAAATAATCATATGTTTAGTCTCTTTTTCTCTTCTTACGTAGTATTAAGACCGTTTCTTTCCCCCACTACATCACGGCGTTTCATTTTTTCAAATCACACCCATTTCTAAAGAAGTTTTCACTTCGATAATATTAATTTAATAATATTAATTTAATAATATTAATTATATATATGATGTTATAGGAAAAAACGTGTGTTGTGTCTTGTCAATAACATTCTTAACGATGAAATGAAAAATTATGTATTTCATAGAATTTCCTATTTAATTTCATATTATTTTCTACGACTTTAATTAATGACGAATCCATTAATAAATATGAATAAAAAGTTAATAATCTACGAAAAAAAAAAAATAAGAAGAAGAAGACAAAGAAGGAAAAAGAAACGTAGAAAAAAATACAAATACATACATGCACATACATATAAATACATTGTACACACAGAGAGACAGATATATTCTCTCTTATTCGATATTATTATCTTTTATCCGTAAAAGATAATAGTCGATAAGAGTAAGAAAGATGGAAAGAAGGATCGTAATAACGACCTAACGAAACGATTCTTCTTCGTGAGATCGAATGTGCTTTACAGACACTGATGACTCTATTTCGTAGATACGTCGTCGATTGGCGATATCCTCTTTTATCGTGCACCGATAAACTGTGAAATAGGGCTGACTTCTACGACTCGGTAAGAGGAATGAAAAGCTTAAAACAGTTTCTGCTTCTACCTACTTCTTCTTCTTCTTATTCTTCTTATTCTTCTTTCTTATTTCCTTTATCTTGGAAGCTAGTAAAGAATATATACTATAGATATATATATATGTAATCTTTCTACTACCTATCTATATATACATATATATATCGACTTTTGCTATCACTATAGTCAAGGCCATTCGAGCGTTTTCCGATAGTAGCCAAAGAATCAAACTAGTTTAATACACCTTGCTGTGAGTAGAGTGCTATCGATCTATATACGAGGTTAACCAAAGAATGAATGTGAATACAAAAAAAATATTTGGTATATATATATAGATTGGTATATTGTTATTTTTTTTAATGTTATATATTTTATATTTTTATTTTATATATATATTAGTATATTGGTAGGTTGGTATATATATACAAAAATATATTTTTTATATTATATATTTTATATTTTTATTTTATATATATTGGTATTTCGGTATATTGGTATATATCTATACCAAATATTTTGTTCTATATTATGTATTTTATATTTTTATTTTATATATATATTAGTATATTGGTATTTTGGTATATTGGTATATATCTATACCAAATATTTTTTTTATATTATATATTTTATATTTTTATTTTATATTATTAAAATATTTTTATTATATACTAGTATATATATTTGATATATATTTGGTATATATTTGGTATACCAAACATTATTTTTTTATTCATATTCATTCATACACACATATCTGTATATATATTAATTTCCAATAAATTTTCTACCTAACACAATTACAAAATTGATCTTTTTACTTCATCATACTGTTTATACTTCTATAAACACGTTGATCAATATTATAATCCTTTTTTTCAAATATAATACATTCTAATCGAAATATGCTAATCACATGTGTGAATTAATGCTAACGATTAAATAGAAAAATCTGTTTCTCTTCTTTTTGTTCTTTTATTCTTCTCACTCTCTTGTTCTTTCTCTTTCTTTCTTTTTCTCTAATACAAACGTTATTAACCTAACGACGGTTCGAAGTTTCAATTTGGAATTGGGTCGACGTTGGTGCCGATTGGAATATTTTCAATTACTTGTACACACAATCCTCGGCCGCATCGGCAATTCTCCGAGTGATGTGACTACCCGTGCAAATTCCACTCTGACCGGTTCGTTGTAATATACATGTACAAACGACGTTGAGAAACCTAATGTTATGTTACGATACATGTGCATGTATATATCTCTAGGAAGTCCGAGAATGTGTTTCTGCCCTGTCGAAGCCGTAATAATGAAATTGTATCTCAACACCGTAAACTCTACTTGAAACATTTATGTAACATTTGTTCAAAAAAAAAATTAAATATACATTTGTTTCTAAAAATATTTAAATAATTTATTTCAATTATTATTTTTCTTATTACAAGAATCCCTTCCTACGCGAATTAAAGTGGTTCATTAAAAATATTAAAAGTGCGCCTGAATATAGGCAACACATTATACTTGGTCGATAAGGTCACTCGCTACATAATAAAATTAAAAAATATTTTCCATTGATAGATGGCGTTAGTAAGCAGTAATACTAACTGGTATAAAGTGATGCCTATCTCCAGGTGCAATGTTTTTATTTAAATTAAATATTAATTATATATTAATTTAAATATAATAAGATATTGAAAGTAAACGAATTCAATTTCTTTATTTTTATTTTTATCAAAGTGGTGAAGAAAGTGGTCAGGAAGTGTGTTGATTTTTTTACAGTTCATTGGATTCATTGGCGATATTCCAAAATAACTGGACTGCAGCATTTGCAAATGTATGGTTCTTGTATTAAAGATATTACATACATGTATAAATGCATATATACATGTGTAACATGCATAGAAGACTTTTCTCGAGTTTCTTCTAAACTCACTGAACTTTGTTTTTACAGTCGGCATCTTTTATCTGTAATTTATGCTCACCGTAGTTTCATTTAAAACCGTACACCACAAGATACTTTCCAACCAAGATACGAATCTGTAACTATTACATGTATTAAAATAATGTAATTAAAAAAAAAATTGTATTCTATATAATAAATATATTTTTAAATATTTATAATTTTTTTTTTTTAGAAAATTTTAATATGTTTTATATATTAATTTTTATCTATATATTATTTCAATCCAATAGAAAATATAATTTAATTATTAAATGTAAATTATTTAATATTAATATTTAATTTAAATAAATAATTATATAGATATTAATATTATATTAAAATAATTATTATATATAACAATTTAAATTAATTTTAAAATGATATACTAAAATTATATATATTTGACGACGACCTGTTAGTTAAAAATTCATCAACGTTTTTAAACGCAATGATACTCTCTCGTACACGAATGTTTTTATTCAAATAAAATAAAATAAAATAAAATATTTATATGAATTAAAATGCATGGTAATAATTTAAAACGATACTTTAAACTATCATGAAAATGTTTACGTATATGTTGACGATAGAGATTGAATAAATGTTATCTATTCGAATTTGCAACATTCAATGGATTTTGATCAAAACTCCTACACAAAATAGTACACTCGGTAAAGTTAATATTTTTAATAACTTTCGTGTTCTCCATTTATCATGTAATATAAAATATCGTTCAGTTGTACCACAAAGTCGAGGATTAATTAATGAATTTCATTTTCTTTTTCTTTTTTTTTCTTTCAATTTTTTTTTTTTTTTTGGTTCGTTTGGACACCTACGTTTTTTTTTTTTTTTTTTTTTAAAGGAGAACTGTTCATTTCAATTTAAACGATACTTCCATGTTGTGACCCGATAAATCGTGTACCTTATATGAAGTCATTTTTAATGAGAAGGAACATAAAAAAAACATAATTTACACTTCTTCTTCTTTTTTTTTTACCTTTACCTTTTTTTTGAGATACTTCCTTCTTTCTCTCTTCGTTGCATTTTTTCTTTTTGTTGTCTTCTTTCTTACCTTGAAAGAAAAGCGTTAAGAGTTCAAGCAATATACCTGCGTTCTTTTTTTCTTTCTCTCGAGGGAATATGTACGATGTTGGAAAAATGTTTCATGGTAATGGTATAACATAGGTCTTGAGTTTACTTTGATATTCTTCCACAAGAATAAAATGTCCTTTTTAGAAACATACCTAAGAGAATAATATATCAAAATTTGTTACAAAGGTTTGTTTACATACATATATATATATATATATATATATATATATATATATATATATATATATATATATATATATATATGTTCTTAAAAGACAAATATATTTTCAATAAGAAAAAGTTAATTACCATGAGATCTATGATGTCAGCATCTATCGTAACCATAAAGATTAATGTTACGATAAAATGTGATATAAAATGATGGTGGTCGAATCTCTGGAACAAAACAAAACACAAAAAAATCTATTAAAAATTATTATTCTACGTATAAAATATTTATCGTATTTTATTTTTAGTTTATTTTATTTTTTTTTTTTCATTTCATTTCATTTCTTTTGTAGATGACATTTAAATGCATGTGAAAGACTTGAAAAATTAATTACCCGTGCATCATTTTGACAAGTGAATAATGCGATATGCTAAATAAAAGGTTTTAAGATGGAAAACAATGAAAGCTAAAGCTTCCTGACCCGTTTAATCACCCGTAAGCTGTTATATATTTAAATGAATTTATTTAAATAAATACATAAATGTATATATTTTAATAAATACATAAATATATATATATGACAATTATATGAATAATTTTATGGAATGATAATAATCAAATTGGTTTCTCTGTAAGAGAAGAGAGAGAGAGAGAGGTTAGGTTTTATTAGCTATTTAAAATCGTATATTTTATTATATTTAATTTACCTGTAAATAGAAAAACGATAATTAAAAACTATTATCGGCTACTTTTTATGTACACTAGTCCAATTAATTAATTAATTATTTAAATTTTCTTATCCTAATATTATTTACCTTTTTTGATCTATCTCTCTAGCTGTCACTGATTGATCAATCGATTAATATCGATCACTCCATGCCTCTTCCTAAGAGTGCGCGGGAAATTCAAATGAAAGAAAATATACTTTTCTTTATATATATATATAGATACTATTTTATATTATATATTATATTATATTATATATATTATTATTATATATATTATATTATATTATTGTTTATATTTATATATTATAATTTATTAAATTTTATTATATATATTTAATATATTTTTTATTAAATATATAAATATATATATTAGACTAAATTATTTTAGGAAGAAAAAGAAGATAAATAAAAGAATGTATTAAATTCCTAATAAAAATAAAAAATAATTCTCTCGAGATTATTCGCTCTTTTCGGGCGTAATATAAAATATATTACTTTTCTATCTTCTCTATCGCGATTACTTTCTCTTATATAATAGCATTCAGATTTTTATGAAAGATTTCAACGAGTTTTGAAAATGTAAAGTACCTTTCTCTACAAGTAGATGCGAAAAGATATCAACTATCTTTATTCGATGGATTTATAGACTGGTAAAAGCAGAGAATAAAAATGACGCGAGATATTCTCGAGAGACCACACAGGTATTTGCCCCCATAACTATTTTCATGACTCCCCATAAAATAATCTCCATACCAAGGCATATTAATATTGAGAAACCACGTATGCGATGAGTTATGCATGATTTCCTCTGCAATTTCTTCAGGTTAGTACTTGAGAGGTGATGGAAAATTAAAATATATCATCAGAATTAAAATAGAACAGCTAAAAATTAATATAATATATTAAATTAATTAAAGTTTCACATTTCCTTCTTCCTATATATTTTTTTCTTTTTTTTTTTTTTTTTACCACACATTAATCATTTACCACGTTATCAAATAAAATTAAAATATAAGAGGTAGGAGAAAAATGAATAATTACCAAAACCAATGAGAATATTCAAAGTAATATCGATTACTCAAATAGCAAATGTAAATGGCTGCATACACTCAAATCCTATACGTATAATAACAATATATTTTTATTATAATTTTACATATATATGTATATATAAACGTATAATATATAATAGTATATATATTTTCTTTTTTAATTAACATATATAATGTACAAACGTTTTTTACTAAATTTAATATAAATTCGTTATATGTTCTCCACATAAAATTTTATAAATAATGTATCACTAAGGATACACAGGAAACTTTATTTTGTGTATATTCTTCTGAAATATAATAATATTTTAAACTTTATTTAAAATTTTATTTAAAATTTTATTTTAATTTTTATTTTAGTATATTATTCTTTTTATCATTAGTTTCCTTTTGATTGCCGGTGTAATATATTGAATCTAAAAATGATTTGACAAAATCACCGACCACTGTTCTATCTGGTATGCCTTGACTCATTCCATACATTGCCAACTTAAACAAAATATAACATATTCATTATTAATACTATTATTCTATATCTATTGATAATATAATGCTTGAGACTCACTTTTCCTTCAACTGGAAGATCTGGGATTTTTAATATATTTTCTAATTCAGTTTTAACGTCATTTAAAAATTGATCTGCAACACCTGGCTCGGTATGAACATGTGTAACACAAAGATGAATACCACTAGGGAATTGAAGTGGATTTAAATTCCATCCTTTTGCACCAAGTGCTTCTGATAATCTATAGATATGAAAGTCATTAGAACCTAATGCAATTACCGAAGTAATAGGTGAACCAAAAATAAAAATTCCATCCATTTGTCTTAATCTGTAAAGAATAAATATATATATATATATATATCATGATATGAAGAAAGAAACAATTCTATTTTGAAACATGCATGGTGTCTGTATTCGTACTTATTTTCAATGTATTTGCTAGTATCAATAATTTTTTTTGTTGCCTCCAAATATCCATCATAACCGAAATACATTAAAGTAGCCCAACATGATGCTATTATTCCACCAGATCTAGAACCATTTATAGTGGGTGAACCATAAATACCACCAGGCCAATCTGTTGTTATGGTATATTGATGATGTCTATATTTCTTGTTTCTGTAAAGTATGACTGAAGATCCTTTTGGTGCAAATCCATACTGTGAAATAAAATTTACAGAAATAATATGAAATTTATGAAAATTTTCTATTATAATGTACAGTTAAAATACCTTATGCGTATCAGCAGATATGCTAGTTACACCAGGTAATCTAAAATCAAATGGTGGTAAATCGTATCCTGCTTGGGACATAAAACAAATAAGAAATCCACCTAAACAAGCATCTACGTGAACTGGTATATTATATTTTATGCCAAGCTCAGAAATAGCTTCTACGTTGTCCATTGTTCCATATGGAAAGTTAGGTACCGAAGATACCAACTAAAAAATAGATGTATAATATATATTTCTATTTTAATTTAAGCAATATAGATATCATTTTAAGAATAATACAATCTTATTATACCATTATTGTGTTTTTATTTATAGCCCTTTCCATAGCTTTAATAGAAACTGTACAACTATGAGGATTGACAGGTATCGTGCATACTTTTATATTTAAGTATTGTGCAGCCTTATCAAATGCACTGTGTGCAGTAGCTGGCACTATCATTACTGGCTTTTTAATACCTTTCACTTCTCTGGCATAGTCTCGATAAGCTTTACACGCTAATATTATTGATTCCGTACCACCTGTGGTCATCTGAAATAATTCATTTCAAAATTACAATGATTTCTTCTATTTATTTCGATGAAGAATAATACATAAATTAAAACCTTACAGTTCCACATGAATTCTCATCGCCATTAAACAAACGACAAGATATTCTGATAACTTCTGCTTCCATTTTACACACACCAGGAAAAACATCAGGATGTAAAGGATTAGTATACGATGCGTAACCGTAAACTTCAGCCATTAAGCGTATGAGATTTTCATCATTTTTATAAACCGTACCCGATACTTTTCCATTTTTCCAATCGTAATCACCTTCAATGTAAATTACATTAATATTTCTCTCAATGATAAATGTTTTAATATATTTATTTAATTAAGTTTTGTTATTAATAATCTTACCCATTTGTACATATTCCTTTACTTGTTCTATTAATTCGTCATATTTCAGACCACTTTTAGGTAGTTCAACGACAAATGGAATATTCTTAAATTTACGCAATGCATCCTTCTCAAAATTATCATTAATACTTGACAGTTCTTTCTCAATCTTTTCTCTAACGGAAGGTATATAACGAGCTAATCTAAACAATTGTTTCTTCCCTCTAACAACAATTGCTGTAAATATATCAAATATAATATTAAGATTTTCTTTTGTTTTAATACATAGAATATACTGACATTGTAACTAACCATAAAAATCTTTGACATTTTGTATAATAATTATTTAATACAATCCTAAAAGCAAGTAATATGTCAAACTAATTAAAATCTGATTATTCTTACATTCATCTTGACAGAAGACAAAATTCCATATCCAAACAGTTCCAAGAACAGTGGTTGTAGTTACAGTAACTATTTGCCATGGTTCTTTATTTTGAAACAAATGATTAACAATTTCTTTCAAATTATCCATACAAGGAGGACCCATGTTATATCTAATAAATATAAATATATAATATTTAATTATTATAAATCTTATGTCTTTTTAGACATATGTCATTTATTAATGTATTATATTAGTACCTTGGTTTTTAAGAAATCCTTCAAAATGATTACTTCAACTGTCGTAAAAAGGAAAGAACTTATCAATTATTTTTTAAATGGTATGATAAAATAAAGTGACTTTCAAAAATGACGTTAACGTCTTATCTCTTTAAAAACTCCGTAGAACAATAAAAATACTTAAGTTTACTAGAAGTATATAATCTATTTTTGTACTTTGGAATCAGTCAATACCAAAATCTGTTTATAGGCATTATTAGTTACTCATACAATTTCTTCATAAAGTAACAAAGAAATTATTACAAAATCTAATCTTCTAATAAATGATATTATAATAAATAGAAAACTTCTAGACTATCACTACAATATTAGTAATAAACTAATTTAAACTACGATTTTAAACATTAATCATATTATTACATGTTTTACAATGAACAATAAAACAAAATGGAGCAGAAATATATAAATGTTAATTAATGAAAATATAATTATCTAGCCTAATTAAACTGATCGGCTCCTAGCGTGATTTTTGTTAAGTTTTATTCTGATTAAATTTTTGTTTACTCAAATGGTATGCGACTGCAGCGACAACTGCGGGAAAAATATCAATTATAAAAGAAACTCTCCTATATAGGTAGATAAAGTAGGGTATCACATTTACCTGTAATAGAATTAGATTTAAATAAATCAAAATATTAATGTTAAATAAGATAAGTTTGCACCTTTAATTCTATCTGCCTTCGTGTGTGTGTGTGTGAGCGGTTTTATAATAGTACCTGTAAAGAAAAATTAATATAAAATTAAATGAGAAAGAGTATATTTTGTAGTACTACAATTATTACCACTTCTAATGTTATTAATACAAATGATTATAATAATAAGAATAAATTATTGTATGTAGTCAAAATAATAGTACATATAATAAACATATATCTAACTATAATAAACTATATGTTCTAAACATAAAGAAAACGTATTTTCTAACCATCAATTGTTCATCATGTAAAATAGTCTGGGAGCTAGCAATGTCGGGAAAATAATAATTGTAGGTAAGCTGATTTTTTGATATGTCGTTCTTCTTAATCTTTCGGTTAGAGCCTGCACTACTTGGCTGGCCGTAGGTCTTGCGTTTACTAGTGCGCATCCTACCTGTACAGGTAATAATCCTAGATTTTAAAAGAATGTTGAGAAGCCTAATTTTCAATTTATTGACTTTAGATAGATTTATCAAACATAAATTTTTTATTGCCATGCACTTTTCGCATTGCTAAATATCTGCCATATGCGATTTTTGATTTTTTTAAATAAAAAATTAAAAGTATCTTGGTATGCATGTAATTTTAATATTTTGTTATTTAAGTATACAGAAACCTAAAATTAATTTGCCAAGTGTTTATTCGCTTGTTAAACCTAGAATAAAAACGACTAACTTATGAAAAGTATTGCAGTATGATGCTGTAGCTGTTATGTTCCTTTGATCATTGAGATAGTTTAGGAATTTATGGCTCTTTGGAATTTCCTAATATCTAGGTAAACAATACCTTATATTTGCTGCCTATCGTATTTTATGATATTCTATTTCATAGGCTTATTGCAGGATCTGTTTCACAGAAATTGAATATTATAAAAAATAACAAATATAAAGTTTATCGTCTACAAAAGATTTGTGTGGTACTGAACACCATCTTGTAAAGTTGCCAGTTGCGTCACCGTGACTGTCTATCTCTCTTGCACTCTGAACTGTTTCTCTCTAACTACAGCATCATAACTGCAATACTTTTCATAAGTTTGTCGTTTTTATTCTAGGTTTAACAAGCGAATAAACACTTGGCAAATTAATTTTAGGTTTCTGTATACTTAAATAACAAAATATTAAAATTACATGCATACCAAGATACTTTTAATTTTTTATTTAAAAAAATCAAAAATCGCATATGGCAGATATTTAGCAATGCGAAAAGTGCATGGCAATAAAAAATTTATGTTTGATAAATCTATCTAAAGTTAATAAATTGAAAATTAGGCTTCTCAACATTCTTTTAAAATCTAGGATTATTACCTATACAGGTAAGATGCGCACTAGTAAACGCAAGACCTACGGCCAGCCAAGTAGTGCAGGCTCTAACCGAAAGATTAAGAAGAACGACATATCAAAAAATCAGCTTACCCACAATTATTATTTTCCCGACGTTGCTAGCTCCCGGAATAAAATTTTTTTGAAGCGGAAACTTCTTTAGAATAGGGAGTGATTTGAAAAAAATAAAACACGGCGGCGAGGCAACGGAGCAGCGGGCGGCTATGTAACGGCCACGATATTTAGTAAGAAGAGAAAAAGGGACAAACATATAGAATTGAGCCTGCGAGAGAATAGGACAGAATATAGCTATACAGTTTTTCCTATTCTCGGTCTCCTCTTTATGCCATAACCACTTCGTAGTTATCGCTTCTGGTTGTATATGAGGGTGTTTGTGTGCGACTGCATACTACGAAGCGTGGACACATATTATTTCGATCCTATACCTGTTTGTAGGTAGGAACGATAGAAGCGTAAGAGAATAAACAGAGATAAGAACCTAGGTATTCGACAAAAGTATAAGGTCCAAACCAACCGACGGTCGAAATAAAGAAAGAAGGTGCGTGGTCTGTTTTTATTTTACCAAACGTGGTATTTCTTTTCTATTTAAAAATGTTTCTATTTTATTGAAAAATTAATATTAAATTCTTTATTTCGCAAATATTATAATTATTAATTATAAAATATATCGGATATAATAATTGTATTGTCAGCAATATTTAAAAAAAAAAATAAGATTACAAAATACATCAAAGAAAGAGAATTAGAAAACCTGTAGAATATTTTTCTTATAAATATCTAAAGACGCGTGTTTTTTAATTATTTAATTATAATGTTTGCGTATTTAGAAAATTTATACTAATTTTTCAATATAATAAAAAAGTTTTTAAATAGAAGAAAGTGGACACACAAAACCTCAGAACATTTCGGAAAAAACCTTAGAACTTTTCGGAAAAAACCTCATTATCTCGTAAACTATAGACATTTCGATGACCTTCACTTAATACTTTTTAACGCAGAATAAAAAAGAGGAATCGAATAGTGTAAAAAAAAATATAAAGTTCTACTTAAAAAAAAAGTGCAACTGCATCTAGCGGGTGCATCGATGCATTTTCAAAAAAGGTAAGGTCATAAAAGGTTGACATTTGTTGTGCCATATAACTTTTTGCTTTATGATTTTTTTCTATTGTTACTTAAAAAAAAGTTATTACCCGCCTCCGTTCCAAAAATCACCCTGTATATTAAGGTGGGTCAAAAAAATGACTTTTTTTTTTCCAAGTGCCACGGAAAAATGGGTTGTTAGACACCTTAAAAGAATTCTCACCAAATATGAGCTCTTAATTTTAATAAGAAGATCCTCCGCATCGCAGTTTTTTTTTTTTTTTCAGTCCAATAGATTAAAATTCATACCTCATTATTTATTGATTTTACAGAAAAATGTTCAAGACGAATTTTTTGAGAAATTTAATGCTCTACAAAAAAGGTATCTTTTTAAACTTTCAGGTGTACTGATTTTTGTCTCTGAATATCTTTTGAACGCTTAATTTAATCGCCAAAACATAAGGCACCATTTTTATAGAGCAATTCATTTCCTAAAAAAATTTGTATTGCGCATTTTATAATAGTCATTTATTGTCGAGTTATAAAATTCATAAACAAAAATGAAATTTGTCTTAAAATAATCAAACTTAAATCTTCAATATCATCCAAATGGTGAGGTTTATGGAAAAAATATAAAATACCTTTTTTGTAGAGCATTAAATTTCCTACAAAATTCGTCTAGAACATTTTTCTGTACAATCAATAAATAATGAAGTATGAATTTTAATCTATTAGATTGAAAAAAAAAATAAAAAACTGCGATGCGGAGGATCTTCCTATTAAAATTAAGAGCTCATATTTCGTGAGAATTGTTTTAAGGTGTCTAGAAACCCATTTTTCCGTGGCACTTGAAAAAAAAAAGTCATTTTTTTGACCCACCCTACTGTATATATAAATGCATTTCTGAAGACACACATATAAACACTAAATATGAAATATATATATTTAAAAGTCCATAATAAATATAACATTGAATATTTGCACAGGTTTACAAAAGATTTTAAATATATTTGTTACTTAAATGTTTAATCTATTAACATATCTGTTTCAGATTTAAGACTTTAATGGATCTACTTGTTTTTTTTTTTATTTTTATAATATTTATGACAGGCATCTCAAAATGGTGTGATTTTATTTTGCTTGTTTCTATGATACGAGAAAAAAATGTAGGATATTCGAAAAATCATCGGTACAAAACTTGATGAGAAAAGGGGTGAATGAAAAAATTAGGCAAAAAATGATTTAAAAGTTTCAGCAAAATTGAAAGAAGTCGGGGTCAAAAGCGGTTAATTTAACGTGGAATGCCCCATATATACATATATGTATGTGATATACTGATAAGTGTAGCTTTTCATGTGATAATATATTTTTTTCTACCGCTTATTGGAAACTTTGAAATACGCATATAAATCTTGTCTCCTCGATAATTAATATCTTCTCACCCTAGATTTTATTTATCGTATATTTATAATCATTCACTTTTCGTTAGAGACGTGTTTATAAGAAAAGTATAAAAAAAAAAAAGAAAAATATACATTTTCTTTCTATAATAATATAAATAATATAACCCTCTCCTAACAGATATTCTTTTTTACTTATTACATATTGAACATTATTTTTGTCTTGTGTCAAAGACGTAATCATTAATTACGTCTTTGTGTCAGTGATTTGAAAAAATTGTCTTGTTGGTTTAGCTCTTCTTCTCATTGTTCCCAATATATTGAGCATTTCTGATACAGCCGGTGGAGCTGTTTCTGCCTCTTGTCGTCTTTTTCTTTCCTCTTCTCTTTGTTTCTACGAATAATCACATTTCGTATACGTCAATCATAATTCATAATAATCGCACCCACATCTTTATTGTTCTATAATTATTACTTACATCCGTTTGTTTCAATGTGAATCGACCGCCTTTTATTTGATTAATAATATCATCGATGACTGAAACATAAGAAAATAAAAAAGATAAATCAATGAAAGATAATAAAATAAATATAAGTATTATCAGAAAGTTATTTGTTCGTTTCCCTACCGGGTTGTTGAGTTACAGTTGAATTTTTTTTATGCATTCCAAGCATAGATTCCATATCGCTAACTGCATTACATTCAGAATGCAATTTTTCCTTCGTTAACAATTTGATAGTCGCATTACCAGTCGACGATATGGAAGGCAATGGTGGTGGTGGTGGAGGTGGAGGTGGAGGTGGCGGTAACAAAGAAGGCATAGGTCTAGCAAGTTTCTCTTCCAATTCAACTATTTTCTCTTGCATATTTCTAACAACATCTTCTAAATCGTAGACCGATCTTTCAGCTCGCTCAGCTCTCTTTCGTTCTACGTTTAATTCTGATTCGGCTAATTTTAATTTTTCTTCAACTATTTCAAATTCCACATTAGATTCCTTCTCCTCTAATTTTTCTTGAAGCATTTGAATGTGAGACGCATGATTCTGTTGTTCCTCCTCTAATAATCTTTTCAAGGATTCTACTTCTTGAAGGACACTTAGCAACCTTCCGTTTGGATCATCTCCAACCTCTGCCATTAAGAGAGCGCTTTGATGAGCCAAAACGTTACGTTCTTTTTGTGCCTAGATAGATCGATAACAAAAATTCTTATTTATTTTATTCATTTTTGAGATTTATTATGACTTTTAGCTTAAATAAATAAATGAATCGTTTTTTACCTTGTCTGCTTCCAATTTCATTATTTTAGCCGTTTCTCTCTCACGATCGCATTGTGTCTTCAATGCTTGAACCTCTTTTGCTACCATTTTTGTAACCCTTTCCATATTTTCTTTTTGCATTTTCATCTCATTTATTTTATCATCGGCTACGAATATACATGGAATTTTGTTTATTAAATTACATATTGTTAATTAATGAAATGATTGATAATACAGTACCTTTCTGTCTGAGCGTTCTTTCCTCTTCCAACTGAGTCGTCAAGAGTGTTATTTGTTCTTGAGCTTCAAATTCCTGCAATCGTGCTGAATTTAAATCTGTCTGAAGTTTTGCTATCTCTTGACTGAGTTCTAAAAACATAATTATTCCCATTGAAAAATATCTAACTGTTGATATTTTCTTTTTATTGTTTTTTCATTACCTCTAACCGTTTCTCTAAGTTGATCTAAATCTTCGAAATTAGAATCAACTTCGTCGGAAATATCGAGATCGACCGATCCTCCTGGATGAATTTGCAAATATTTTTGCGCTATCATTTGAGATTTTCGTTTCAATTCTCGATTTTGTTTATACCACTGAAAATGAATTTTATAAATATATTTAATTTCATTATTATATTTTAAATAATTAATTTACATTGAAAAAACTACAAGCTTACTTCCGACGCTTGTTGCATAGCTTTGTGCATTGCACCTGTTTCAACGTCATACTGACGTTTTAATTGTTCGTATTCCTTACATACTGCTTCGGATACTGAAAAAAAAAACAAAAGAAAAACATTGTTTTTCTTTTTTTTGTTTTTTTTTTGTTTTTCTTAATTAACTATATTAAATATTCAAAATCGTTGTAAAAATATTACCTGTACGTAATTTATTTAACTTTTCTTCTTTCTCTTGTGCTTGCAATTGCAAAGTACTATTTTGCCTTTGCAATTGTTGCAACTTTTTTTCCAAATCTGCATGTTCCTTGTTTGCTGTAACAATTATTTAATTATAAATAAAATAATAAAATCATAAGATTCATTGAAATGTTATTGAAAAAAGTTTGATCACATTTCGAGTGATATATAGGGAATGATCTATAGATACGATCTAGGAAACCGATTGACATGCAAAACCATCTTGGATATATTTATATTTATTAATTTTCAATCCGATCACGTTTTAAAGGCGTGTGACTAATAAAACATTATTGGCTTTGAATTGAAGAGTGCAAGAGTGAATCACAACGGACGATACCACACGATACCACATGATAGCACACTTTTATATACAATATACACTGTAGCAGTTTAACCGTGAACTATAATCATGATCAAATGCAATGTCGTTTGCAAATATAATACGTAAGAAACCAATATTTAATTGAATTCCGAATGACGTGATTTCTTTGCCTCTTGGGACGACCTTATATTAGTCATAACGCCATATATAAATATACAAATAATAAAAATAATAAAAATAAATGCTCAACTAACCAATCTCGGTTTTTTGAAGTAACAATTTTCTCCTTTTTTCTGATTCCTCGTATTTACTTTTCCATTTGTTTTCGAGGAAACAATTGTTGTTGGTATTACTATTACCATTGCCATTTAATTTAGGAAATATAAAATCGGTTTTTTTCAACGTATTGATATTGGATTTATCATCGACATTTCGCATTTCTATGCTAGACGTCGACAAGGTGTTATGCTTAGATCTGAGTTGTACCGAAGAAGCATCGAGTCTTTCAAAATTAGCTTTTTGTGCAGCTACAGAAGTTGTTCTACCAAGTTTTTCGAAAGAACCTCTTCTTATTGGTAAACATCTTTCTTGAGGTTTTATTTGAGGATTAGTTATCCTTGGTACAGGAATATGAGAATGAATCACGTTAGTTGCTGTTATTGTTGTTGTTGTTGTTGTTGTTGTCCTCGGTGGTTCCGTGCTAAGGACTATGTTCAATTCTGTCTTGTTCATGATCGCTACTTTCAAACAAAAAACATCATTCAAATTAATATTATCTTTTTATATGTATTTAGAAAAATAAGATAAGGAAAATTAGTTCCAAGTCGTAATATCGAGTCCAAGCAAAAGTGCATGACCGCTAAAGTGTTAATAACATTTGTGTTTTCTAAAAATATACATTCATATATATATATACATAATATGTATATATGTGTATACATATCAAGCGCACCCCCGTGTTTCAACCAAGTTGAAAATAGCAGCACTGTCAAAAGCACTTCTCGTGACTAATCTCGATTCCACAACTGCTAATATATATATTGAGATAAGAAGACAACATTTCCTCGTAGATAAAACATTTGTAGAAGAATCCTAATTGATAAGATTCATGTGTTATTTTACGTTAGTCATAAAGTCTTCTTTTTGTTATGTTTTTCTTTTTTTTTTTTTTTTTTTTTTAACATCTTCTCTTAGTCAAACGCTTGAATTTTTCAAAAAAAAAAATTTGATGAAAATATTCATTGTAATTTAGAAAATTTGAAAAAAAAACCAAAATATTATGTAAAAAAAGCACGTGTTATTTTACTAGAGACGAGAACCAAATGATAATCATCATCATCATCTCCCACAGACCTTTTAACGTTAATTCGTTGGAATTCATGCGTCACTATTCCAGTATATATATATATATATATGTGCGTGTATATGTGTATACACGTTGCATACGCGTTCATTATAACGGAACAGAAGAGACGTCATTCGGGAAACATCGACGTCTCGAGGACTCGTTAACATTTAAGGGTTTAAATATAAGATTCAACCATCAATAATAATAATAATAATAATAATAATAATAATAATAATCCTTCATTTCTCTCCCCATTTCTCATAATAATTACTTTCTCAAAATGTAACTTTGAAGATATTCCCAATGATAAAATATTGAAAACAAAGATAAGGGAAATTGTTAAAATTGGAAAGTAAAATGTTGCTTTCTACATGACAGTTTTTAAAGAGATATTACTCACTAAACCGGTAATTATCTTGAAACAATAGGTCTGTCTCGCATCCTACACGTTTTTAAAATCTCAAATCTACATATGTATGTATATAATAAGTATACATGGATTAAATGAGTCATAATTATCTTTGGAATTTTTATGATTTTAAAGAAATCTGTATTGGTAGGTATATATAAACAAACAAAAATATTAGTTTATATAAGAAATGACAAGATAAACTAATTCGAAATTGTTAAAATTATATTTTATTCTATTTCGTTGTGCAATGTAGCTTTGTCTTTACACTATACTAATCGATCGTCCTACTTCATATTATTTTTTTTCCTTGGAACTATGCCATTTAATATATATATGATTCTTCAAACGAGTATATAGAAAGAATAAATAAAAAGAAAGTAATTAAATTCTAATTATTATTATTATTATTATTATTATTATTATTATTATTATTATTATTATTATTATTATTATTATTATATTTGTTTTTTCATAACTTATATTTTATTTCTATTGTTATAAAATCATAGTTAAAGGATATGAGAACTCGCTTGTTGGTAGAATAAAGATAAAATCTACATCATATATTGGCGTTTAAAGTCAAGAATCTATTATATACTTCCTTTCACTTTCTCTATTTTCCGTTATTAGACGATTAAAGATTTAGCGATCGGCACATATCGTGAAATTCCGCCATTTTTCGTCTTTCGGATTTATTTAAAAGAAAATAATATACGTGAGGTAATGTTTATTGTATATGGTTTGTTTTTTTAAATAACTATGTTTCATTTTATAACGATATTAATATTATTAATATAGTAATTATAACACACAATTACATGCAATTACTATTTGCATAATTAGAATTTATATATTATACGCGATTATTATTATATATATATGTATATATTTAGTAATTCATAATTACAATTAACTGAGTTTAATTATCGATACAAAAAAAAAAGGAAAAGCTAAGAATACCGATAAATAATATGTACGCAATCAAAAAAGAAAAAAAAACAAACAAAAATATAACAAAATGTTGAAATTTCGTTATCGAAAATAAAACAAATCAAGTTTATCGTTAATTGACTTAAAAGCAAAGAAGATAAAAGTAACAAAAAAAAAAGAAAAAGTAATTCTGTGAACAATTAAAGGCATTATAATTTAAAAATGCGTTTTTAATCGCATATGTTTATACTCACGATCGTCTGACGCATCGCTTCTCTGCAAAATAGGGAAAAGAAAAAAAAAAGGAAAATTAGGGAAGAAGAAGAAGAAGAATATGAGAAGAAAATAACAGAAATCTTGAAGTGTTGCTCCTTCTCAATCACGTTGATAATAATCTCACACGAATTTTATTCCTTTTGTTGTTGTTGTTAAGATAATCCTATTAACTTGCACACCGATGTTTCAAAAAAAGAAAAAATAATAATAATAATAATAATATTCTACAAAATTTACACTTTTGCGATAACTTGTAAGAAAAAATAAAAAACAAAACAAAAAGATTTTGTTTTTTATTATTATTATGTATTTCTCTTGATCGTTCTCCAAAGAAGTAGCAAAGAGTTGCGTGCGTTTCGAATGACGTTCGAACTCGTACTGCGTGTTCTCTGTTAATTTCACATTGTCCGAGGGCGTTCCAGCCGACGACGACGACGACGACGACGACGACGACGACGACGACGACGACGACGACGACGGCGACGATGACGACGGCGACGACGTTGAGAATGCATTCTTTTAAAACTAATGCTACCGAGTTTTTCTTTCTCTCTCATTCTCATTTATTCTTTCGTTTATTTTCTTTGTCACTCCAGTAAATGTTGTTCTCTTTTTCATTTTCATTCATTCATTATCTCTTTCTTTCTCTTTCACTTTCGTGTACTCTCACTTTCGTACATTTTCATCCTTTATCTCTGCTTTATCTCCTTATAGATAGTGAAGGTTCATCATTATCTGTGAAGGATAAAAGAATATTTATCATAGGCCGAAAGAAATACGTAATTTAAGAAGAAAAATAGATAGAAGAGGGTAAGAAATCTATTCGTAGAAAGGAAGACTGTTTTAATCGAAATTGATTCTTATTAAGTTCAAGCGAATTTAAACACGGCGATAGAGTCAGCATGTTTTTCGTGGTAAAGCAAAGAAGTAGACAAAGAGAGTTAGTTGCTTGGATGATTATTCAGAACTTTGTGACTCAAGTGTCGAACACCAGTATATAGAAACGTTGATCTTTATACATCCTTCTTCTCTGTCCCCTCTTTACTCCTCTTCCTTCTTTTAAAAGTGATCGCAAGTAACCTTGAACCATCATACATGAGAGACAAGGATTCAATTTTTATGAATTATAGTTGCTGATTGATTTCTATTAATCAATCGATATTAGAAAATAGTACGATTCTTGTTCTGAAGTGAGGTAAAGAATTTGACCACAAATTTTTCATGGACATTTAATTTTCATATCTTTTGATAATATTTTGTCTCTTTGTCATACGATTTCAGGTAACCTCGAAGTATTATATAATTTTTTAATGAATTATAACTACGACATTGATTTTTATATTCTTTTCTTATTTCTTTCTTTAGATATGATTCATGTGACCCTGACCCATTGTACATAAAAGACGAAATGAATTTTTAGTGAATTATAATTGTTTAACTTCTACTTTATTTTTTTTATTTCTATTTTTAGATAAATTACTATTTATTTTAATTTCATTTTTAACACTTTTGTCTTATTTTCTTTTAATTGGTGTCTCTAATGTCAATGTTGTTAAATGCAACAGTGATAGGAAAGTTCTCGTGATTATTGCTTTTAAATGTGTACAAATAATATGAGTCACACACACACACACAGATATATATATATATATAAGTATAAGAGACACAGCAAAGTATTAGAACGGGCAACGACTGGTAGGTTAACGACGTATCTTGCGACATTGTATATCATTTTTACCTTCTCTATCAGTTCTTATCTTCTATTCAATAACACTTGACATAATACGTATGCATACTTAAATTTATTATCTTATAATATTAATTAACTCGTTATTATAATATTACTAATTAAACTATTTTGTATCGATTTAATTATATGTGTATACTAAAAGTATTAAATAATACTTTTTTATATTTCTTCTTGTTTTCAATCAAATATTTCATATGAATTTTTATAATTTTAATTAAAGACTATAAAAATAAAAATCTAATGTTTTATTCTTATTGTTACGAAATATGTCAAATTGAAATGATATATTATAAAAATTAATTTCATTTTTGATCATTGTTTTTTTTTCTTCTTTTATTTTCCTTTTATATAAAGGAATTTACGAAAGTTGTTACGCGAATAAAAAACTGATTTACAAATTGTAAAATTCTTTTCTTTAATAAACAATAAAACAAGAATATCAAAGTTACACTTGTGTATACAACACACTTACATGTGTATTTTTATACATTCGTATATATAAGTTCTCGAAAGGAGGCAAGTGTGTTACAAACTGTTGACCGGTGAGGTAAACTCATGCTTTGTTTACTTATCACACTCCTTGGAAACGAGAAACATTTTCAAGAACGTTATTCTTTCTCAGCATTTTTTTTCTTTTTTTAAATCTTTTTAAATAACGTAGAAATGATTACTTTCCAAGTTTATTCAATTTAAGCGTCGTTAACGTTTCAAACATTGCAACCAAAATGGCGGACATGTTAGGAAAAAAAATCACTCTTTTTTATTTCTCCTTTTTTTTTCAATTAAAAAATAACAAACAAATTAAAAGAAAAAAAAAACATGTGTGCACATATCGCACAAGTTAGAAGTGAAACCTTCAAATAAGCAAATTTCGAGTATAATTTATTATATAATATTATTATAATATTATTTGTACTTTTAATTTGTAATTATTTATTTATTTATTAATTTAATTATAAAAATGCGCGCTGTTCGTATGTAATTTTGAAAATGTTGCTTGCGAGCGCCATCTACTGAGACGGAATTTTTTGAAATCAAAACTGTTTATAGACGTATGTATGACGGGTTGCCTATCTTTCGGGCAGAAAAAAATTTTGTCCCGACAGATGGCACTCGCAAGCAACATTTTCAAAGTATGTTTGGAGAGTTGCATTCATACAGGCGCGCATTTTTATAATAATTACAAAGAAAGTAAATAATAAAACACTTTAAGAAATGTTTGCAAAGCAAATATTTTTATAAATAATGATAAAAATTAAACTCTAATATTGTAATTAATTTATTCATATTTTTAGAATAATATTTAGTATTTTATATGAAAGTAAAAATAAAACATCATGTGTGCTGATCACACAAACATACACATATACAACCGGGAGCGATTAAGGGTTCATTCTGGTTTATAATTTTGAAAAAATTAATTTTTTTTTTTTTGCATTTTTCGAAAGTAGACTTATGTAGAATTATCATACAAAAATTTTAGAACGATCCGAGCAGTCTAAGTATATTATTTTGCGACCCAAACACATAGAGATATTACAGATAGAGGAGACAAACCATCTGCGATGGTGTAAGTGGAAATGTCTCTGCATGAATATAGCAGCAAAAAACAAAAGGTTGATATTGACCTGACAAAAACAGAATTACTTGAAAGATGTTTAGGTGGCCTCACATTTAAAATAATAATGAGTGCTTCAACAAATGCGTTTGGGCTATGGTGCCTAAACACCTATTTAATGGTAAAAAAATTGTTGAAATAGCTTTTAAATTGGCAGCTTGTATATTCAACGAAGGTTTTGATCCAATAATGAAAATAATGCACGTTTTGGTGATAAAACTTGGCCCTATCGCAGTCAATTACGCTAGTAACCGCGGCAATACGTGCGTGCGCTCAGCCGCAGGTTGAGTTTAAGCGGAGAAGCTTTGATAGAGGCCAGGACACAACAAAAAAAGGCTAGAGTGGAAGAAAATGAGTATTTTGAAGAAGCAGAAGGCATACTGTATGGTGCAGGCATCGCAGAATAAGGTAAAGTCAGACTTTTTAAAAATTTGTTAAAAGAAACTTTAAACGCGTTTTTCTCGAAACAACGTTTTTTCGGTTGGCGGGCATGATATCTCCGAAACTACTCAACCGATCCTTCTGAAATTTAAACCACATACTCTAAACATGAATGGCTATCTCGCATGCTACAACCAAGTCAAAATATTAATTTTTACTATTTTATTTTTACAAATAACTGCGAAAAAAATCAACGATTTTTTTCTTTTTCGAAAAATGGCCGTCATTTTGTTCTGTTTTCATAAAAATTGATAGTTTTAGCATACCCGATAGCCATTGTCATACTGAATTTAAAACCGTTTAATTTTTTTGTTTTAGATCACCCGTTCTTAAATTTCGATGCCCGCCAACAGCATACCTACTTTTGACGGGTTCACGTTTGTCAACCATTTTGGATGTCAAAAAACGTTAAAAACAATAAAAAAAATTTTTTTCTTGTACTTCTAGAGTGTATTTATCATACCCAATAACTTTCATATGTTTATGTATCCTACAAAGCCTAAAAAAAAATCGTGAAAATAGCCTTTTTTTTCGGCGTATAAACCAGAATGAACCCTTAATACGAAGCATTGCATAAAGAGGAGACCGAGAATAGGAAAAACTATATAGCTATATTCTATCTCATTCTCTCGCAGGCTCAATCCTATATGTTTGTCTCTTTTTCTCTTCTTACTTAGTATTAAGGCCGTTTCCTTTCCCCCACTACATCCCGGTTTCGTTTTCCCATTACATCACCATGATTCATTTTTTCATATCACACCAATTCTAAAGAAGTTTTCACTTGAAAAAATCAAAGGGGAAAAGAATAAGGAAAAAAATAAATTTCATTCTCCCTTTTGAAATGTTTCTTATTCCTTTATTTTTCTTCCTCCATTTTTTCTTATTTTAGTTCTTCTCCTTCTTTTTTGAATACATAAACACATCACGAGTACACACATACACACACACACGCACACACACACACAACACTTGTGTGAGGTTTTTAAATTCGTGCTGGTAATTGTACGTATCACCGAAACACATTATGGCTAGAAGGTTATTTTCAATATGTAAACGTTGCATATTCTCACGTGCGTTAGTTTTTAAAACATACGCACCTAAAAGATAAGAGAGAAGAAAATAAATTGTAAAAACGAGACGAAAGAATGAGGGAGAGAATGTGAGAGAGGATGAACTAAACTGGAGTAAGAAAGAAAGAAAATAAAGAAGAAAAAGATAGGAAAGAAAAATAATGATTGACCGTCTCCTCTCTAATTATTTTGAAATTTGGCACACTTGTAGTAGTCCATGAGAAGTTTCATTGCGCCTTTAAACTTGATGCAAATACTCAGCCGTTTGCGAAAAAACGCCAATTGAAATTTCACATAGATGTGCATTCTTTTAGCTGTAGTAATGTAGTAGTCTACAATAACGGCGATGTGTGTGTGTCTCGGAAGTCGTCGATACCTATATCTTTTCTAATATTGAGATAAGATTAAGTTTGTTTACCTTTTCGAAGATATTTTTTTCTTCTTTTTCTAATTCTTTAGTTCTGTTTTTTAAATATGAACGAAGTCTGCTTCCCTTTGGAAGATTTGAAATGCCCGTATACGTGTGAGAAACTAGAATATTTTACATTCATTTTATAAAGAATAAAATTTAAAAAAAAAAGTGCATTTGTATTATAGGATGTCTAATTTTAAAATTACAATCTATATAAAACGATAATTATATATATATATATATATATATATATATATATATATATATATATATTATATATATGTATAAATAACAGAAATATAAATTTGTATAAAATTTGAATAATAATTAAACTACATATCACAATTATTGTTTTAGTAAATGCGACTTCACGTAGTCCGTCTGCAATAAGAAAGAAAATAGTATATCGATTAAATAATTATATAGACGATAATTTATCGTTAATACTTACATTAACGAACCATGGAGTATTAGGACGAAACATTACTTGTTTAACAAAAGACAAATTTTCGATAGGAGATATAACATGTAAATGAAGATGATGTACAGTGTTAAACGGCGGCCAATGAAAGCCAGTCCTAGTAGATTTAATATCGAGTCCTTGTTGTTCTGCTATTATTTGAACTGTTGCAATCATTTTATCATCTATAAAAGAAAAGTATAGATTATGACAAATTCTTGTCTTCTTCAAACAGTAAACAGAAATGTTCTTTTCGCGCTTACAAAGCTCTTCGTTTTCACGTTTTAATTCTTTGGCATTGCGTATGTGTTCATTTGGCAGTATTAAATAATGATGGCTTGATGCTGGATTGATATCTTTAATAACTGTTACGTTCTCATCCTAGAAATGATTTATACATAAAATCATTAAATTCTTGTAGTATTATTTGTTAATGTCATTTCAATATTTTATATCTATCACAATAATAGAGATTGGGAGTGGTCAAAAGTCCAGATTAAATAATGGAATAACATTTACTTTCGTCTACTTACCTCATAAATCTTTTCACTCGGACTTTCATTTCTAATGATTTTACAAAATATGCATTGTACTTCGGCAGCCATCTGAACACAATTGGAATTATATTATTATTTTATTATTTGACAGAGTTCATCGATTACTGACAGTTGGAGGTTAATTTAAACCTTTATAAAATGTCGACACATTCAAATATTATTTATTATTCAAATATTATCATTTATTTGGAGTTTTATCGATTTCAAGTTAGTTCAATATTGTTCGACAATAATTACAAATAATCGATATTATTTTTATCGAAATAATTATTTGATTAATTCCAAGAAGTGTTCTCGTTCGGATTGACTTACACTTTGATGCAAAATCAGAAAAGGTAGTGCGCATGCGCTGTGCGGGATTTTTTGAATTAGCATTCACGTCAGGACGACTTTCCTAAATCGAATTTCATAATTCTCCTATATACGTATATATTAACTTATTTAATTATTATATTTAAATAACGCTTTATGTTGTCACAATGAATAGACATAAAAGGTTCTTCTGATTGCGATAGTTTTTAATTTAAAATATATAAACTGTACATATATTCATAAGTAGTATATATATTTATATATATGTATATTTATGTATAATATAATAGTGTGTGGTGAGAGCTTAATAAATTATATAACATATAACATATGCAATACATTTGTGGCAGTCGAGCTGAAGGAGAAGATTGATTAATATTAATTAAAAAAATAAAATTAAACATAATAAAAAAGAAATATTTCTTAAAGAAAAAAAAGATCAACAAAATTGCATTACTAGTTGCAAATACTTTCGAAAATATTCTCTAGCTCTCCACCATTTGTCTCCTGCCTTCACCTTTGGCCGTGTAAAAATTCATGAAATTGTACGTTAACAAAAAATAAGAATGAATAGAAAAATAATCAGATGGATCATGATTATTTGTGTCAGAAAAAAAAAAAGGAAAAAAGAAATACGCATACGTGTATGTCCTCGATATCGATTATTCAATCATCTTGCATAGATAAAAAAAAAAAAAAAAAAAAAAGGAAAAACAAATTATGTTTCAACGCGCATACTTCAAAAATTTCTTATTCAAGAATTGCACAATGGATATAAATAGCTTTTTTTTTTCTTTTTCTTTTTTGTTTTCTTCAGACATTACACATAATAGTGGAATTTCTTGCGAATATTACTAAATAATATTTATACATATGTGTATATATAAATTTATATATATATATATACACACACACACCCTTTCCTTCTCTCTTTACCTACATATAATATTAAGTTTAAATCAAACGCATGTACAAATTTTTCGCGCGTCAATTTGATCAAATAAAATCAATTTGTAAATTGTTTCTACGAGTACGTATAATATTAAAATTATAAATAAAAAATAATTCGCATATACATATATACGAATATTAAATAACAAACATACGTAGATGTACATGTGTGTTCTCTGTGTATATGTGTGCTTGTGTGATAATGACCATTTTATTTTACTTTTTTTTTTCTTCACAATAGAAACGAACGACATTTTTTATCCTCATGAAATATTTATATATCTATATTCTCCGATATAGGCCTAATAAAAAGCCGCATTTTGTATTGTGTGGTTTGTTTTTTCTTACATAGCTAAAAAGGAGGATTTTTACCGGAATTTTTATTTGCCTAAACTGTACAATGTATTTTCTTCTTGTTAATCTTTTTTTTCTGTTTTTGTTCTTTTCTTTTTTTTTCATTTAAAATTCTCCGTGTTTTATAATATTACTTTTACTTTTTTGTATCATTTTTTTGTTGTTGTATTATTTTGTTTTTATATAAATATCGCTTATAAATAATGATTAATTTATATTTTCCGATATGACAGAAAAGAAATCATACAATATACAATAATTATCCGTTTGTATTTTTTCTTAATTAAAACGGCGCGATCGTATTCTTAATACTGCAGTATCTGCTTTATATTTCGTGATTCTTCACAAAATGAACGATTTTTATTTAAAATATCGTTAGTCTTCGAATCGGGTTTTCTCCTTTCAGTCTACCTTTCGAACCCTCCCTCCCTCCCTCCCTCCCTCACCATTTTTCATTTTTATTTTCTTCTTTCTTTTCTTTTTTCCCATCTTCATCTCTTTGTCACTCTCCGTATTTTGTGTCACCTTTCTCCTCTTCATACATATAGATATAGATAACCGAAGTTAACTATTCACTATAACTTAACGATCTAATACAAAGGTAAATTTCAGCTGCCTTGATAGGACATTTGATCGGGAATCGTAGATGAGTGATTCTGCGTAGGACTTTGATGAAAATGTGAATTGGTACCGTCCTGTGACAAATCACCGACTACCGGTTCCTCGTATTTGCCTCTTTTAAAACGTCCGTACAAGGAAGAGTATGGTAAATTGTAATGTATAGCTGCTTGATTGATGCTCATGTGACCTAGCCTACAAAATAAATATATACATGTCCATGAAATAGTTCAAAGTGGACTCGAAGTCTTTAAATGGCGAACAAAAACTCTTAAACAATTTGAAAAATCTCTAAAGAGCCTCGATCTAAAGACTTACGATATTGATATTATATTTAGTAATAATGGAAAAGAAGAGAGATATTTACCTGACAGCTTCTAAAGCTTCGGTCATAGCATCCTCACTCCAAGGCGTGGGATTACTTCTGCTAAGTTCAATCCCTTCCCTCTTACACCTACCATATAGCGTTCCCGTAGGAATACCAAATTCCGTGGAAGCTCTCTGAACAGAGGTCTGACCAGATCTTATTGCTTCTAATGCACGATCTAGATCGGCAGGTGTCCAGGTAGTTGGGCTCGCGTTAAAGGGTGCAGCTAATCTAATACCTTCTCTTCTTGCTATTTTGTAAAGTGTACTGGAAGGTATACCAAAAGCTTTGGATGCCTTGTTAGCTGAGATCGTTCCTGTTCTTAGTGCTTCCAATGCATTATTCAAACTCTCGTCGCTCCAGGATTTCGTAGGTCCGTCCTTTTTTGGCGTGTCGATTCCTAAACGATGAGCTCTTTGCCAGAGTGTCGTTGATGGGATTCCAAATGCAGCTGAAAAAACGAAATCAAATAAATTCAATCTAATTAGATTGAAAAGATTTTCAATTGAAAATTTATATGAATTTTGGTATATTTACCAGATGCTTTCGTAAGACTCATATCGTGATTTCTTAATGCTTCTAACGCAGCATCCATGTCCTCTTGTGTCCATGATTTATTACCATGATGATGTGAATGTCCAGAATGACCTCTCGAATTATTTTCACCCGAGTCCGAATGAATCGAACTGCCAGAGGGCATGAGTCCGAGAAGTTCAGGCGTTATCATCATCATATTGTCGCTGTCCGCAGCATTTTTTGAGCTTACACTCGCTCTGTCCGACATGTGACTGTCGATATCGATCGTGTCCGCAGAATCCATCGTGTGCAGGGTTTCGAACTTGATCTTTACTGTATCGCAATTTTGTATCTCTGATTGTGAGTAGAAAAAAGACAAAAAGAAAGAAAAACCCCATTGGAAAAAAGTTTAATTAAATGTGAAACAATTGTATACTTGTATAACTTTGAATAGAAAGTTAGTCTTGTTCGAGAGATGTAAAAGAAGAACGTTCGTAACGTTCGTAACGTTCGTAAACGAGAAGATCGTTAAAAAAGGTAAATCTAGATGCAAGCATCATTATAAACGAGGCTGCGTGGGCCGTCGTTACGAATAGAGCAACGCAAATCTAATCCCAGTCAGTTAAGCACGATTAAACCAATTACTTTGACTCCCTTTTAGCCTAATGACCGACTAGTCTTTTATCCTGCCTTTTTTTTTGTTCACATTGACCAGTAGTTCTTCCACCCTTCCCCCTCACCACCACCACCCCCCACCCTTATTGCATTGTCCTTATAATATCTTCTATTTAATATTATCATTATATTATAAAGAAAAAAATACGTATAATGTAATAGGAATTGAATAAAATCCTTGTTATATATTTACCAGTCGAATGATGATCAGAGTCTCGCAAATGAGTAATAGTGGTACCGACCAAAGTAGCGCTCGGTGGTGTGGGCTGTGTTTCTGGAGGCAGATCTACCTCACCAGGATCTGGGTGATGACCGTAATGACCTAGCCCTGTGTGACAGAACATGTCACCTTTTTATTCCGAGTGAAAAGGGTCTGTCCCCACCGGCCCTAAAACTGGTAATCCGCCCCACACCTATAACCCTTGAAGTTCCAAACGTGATCCAATTGCTTGATGCGATTTGATATGCTTCAATCACGGAAACAACATTGAACGATGGTATATTATCATCGTTCCTAGTCCCCCATATATCCTTAAATCATTAAGGATTTATTTATCGTACCGACTTCGATTGATGTTTATTATCATCATCATCCAACATTCTTTCTCTCTTTCTCTCTTTCTCTCTTTCTCTCTTTCTCTCTTTCTCTCTTTCTCTCTCTCTCTTTTTCTCTTTCTTTTTATTTCATTATTTTTCTTAATGTCATTCGCTCTTTGAGCGAAATCAGTCGGTTCCGACAGGAACGCACAAACGCGCGTGTTTTCGTAGGTCTAGAAAAGAGAAGGGACCTTTTCGAGAAATCCAAAGGTTCAGGTGTGGGGCGCAGAACTCAGCTTGATTGGCTTACCGTTATTGTTGTTGTTGTTTGTACCGTTAGCGTTGTTGCTGCTATTGTTACTGTTACGTTGGCAACTTTCCAAAACTACTGCTGCTGCTGCTGCCACCTCCGTACACTCTTCATCTTCTACCTGCCAGTCCCTGCGATTCTGCGAAATTATTTACCAACGTCATTATTATAGATTGCATAGAATTTATTATTGCGAGATCTTAAACCTGATTCAAACGTTTTTGCCGATTCACTTTGATATCTTATTTCAAGATGGGGAACACATTAATATCAGATCTCAATGAAACACCATAAGGAATGTTTCAACATGATCAGATATTTTGTCTGAATTTACTTTGACGTCTCGTTTTAAAATTAAATACACCTAATGTGAAACTAGAATTATATCATCAATCAGCTATCTATCTCAACGTGACTTTGATTTCTTATTTTTAAACAGGGTACATTAATGTAAACCCTTTTGTGAATGTACTCATCGGGTATAATATATATGGACATAATTCACAAAGATTAAATAATTAATTAACGAATTAATGATTATTATCGGTGATATTAATGAAAATGTTCTAGTACATTTTTATGAATTCTATTGAATGATTGGATTACTTTTGTTTCTAACTTACCTCTTTATTTTTGCGATGGTAACTATCACTATCCTCTTCCTCTTTATATCTATCGTAATGCCTAGAATCAGTGGCACGAGGCTCAAATGATGTCCTCGTTCTCTTATACCTCGGATAAGGTCTTTTCAACCTGGTAAAGTTGAATCTTTGTGAACCAGGTTCTCTCGGTGGTGAGCTTAAACTCACTGATGGTGGACCGTCCTTACTTTCAGGTACTTCACAGAGGCCCTTGATTTTCAATTGGTCGGCCGTTTTCAAAAGCGACTGCAAAACAAAAACGTAACATACAAATAATATTTTATTAACAATTTCATCCAAATTCAATATAATAATCTGATCCGATTAAATCTGATTTCATTTGATTTGATTTGATTTGATTTGATTTGATTTGTAAAAAAAAGAAAAAACAAAAAAAAATGTTTAAACAAATGTACAACATTAAATCTATGGAAATAGAAATACCAACCCCCGAATTTTGATCACTAATTTTCATCATACAATCACTTTTGAAGCGAAAAAATCAAGTGTAAATGATCCTCAAAAAGATACAGCAACATCTCTTATCCGTACGAATTCTCCTATCTGATCTTAACCTTGAAAAGTACAGAGTACCATGTGGGAAAAGA
This sequence comes from Polistes dominula, assembly GCF_049000335.1. Lineage (NCBI taxonomy): Eukaryota > Metazoa > Arthropoda > Insecta > Hymenoptera > Vespidae > Polistes > Polistes dominula. The sequence goes on along the minus strand of NW_028300906.1, from coordinate 4,605,400 downwards.
AAAAAATATAACCGAGGGTCAAGGTTACAGTTACGAAGAAAGAGCAAAAAAAGAGAAAGAAGGAAAAATAAAAAAAATAAAAAATAACTCGAACAAATCAATTTAACAATAAAAATTGTCAGCGTAATATTATCCTACGAGAGCAAGAAAATAAAATTTCAACATCGGAGATAAAAAACATGAATGAATAAGAAAAAAGAAAGAAAGAAGTAAAGAAAGAAAAAGAGAAAATAAAAAGAGAAAATAAAAAGAAAAAAGAAAAAGAAATAACGAAGAGCCACGTGGAAAGAAGAAGAAGTGGGCAAAGTAAATAAAAGAGAGACGAGTGAATGACTTTGATAGACGAAAAAGGAAGGTGGTCTTTGGCATGAGAGTTTTAGGGGGGTGTTGGGGGGGGGGGTACGGGTAGGCAAACTGCTCGTAGAGAAAAGTCCACCACCACGTGGTTCCTGCTAGGAGTCAGATTGTCGGTCTGGAAGCCGTTGGCAGGTTCTGATGATGATCGAAGAGAGTAGGAAAAAGGGGTAGGTAGGTAGGTAGGTAGGATGACGTGGAGAGGAATAGGATGGTGAAGGGGCATGGCGGGAGAGGAGGACGGGGGAGGAGGACGGGGGTGGTGGTGGCGAGGCTTGAAATTCGGAACGTTCCGTGGCTTCGCGTTCTTTAATCAAGACGGAGGGGGTGATGGTGGTGGTACGATTAGGTGGGGTCGAAGAGAGCCAAAAGGGTTGCTCTAGGTGAGGGGGGTAGAAGGATAGAGGGGTAGAGACGAAAAGTTTGGAGGTGGTGGCGGCCTGGCTGGAGGGGACGGAGGGTGGGTGGTGGTAAGAGGTGAGTTGGGCGGGCTGCTGCTGCCGTCGGCTGTGGCTCGAGAGGGGGTGAGTTGTGAGGGATGCCAACGACGGACGGCGGCGAATCGGCTCGGTTGAGAGTCGCGAGGGGGCGGCGGCAGCACCAGCGGCAACGAGACGGTGTGTTGTATTGCTGTGATGCTGATGGTACAGGTATATTTGGTAGGGTGTAATAGTAGTAGTAGTAGTAGCAGTAGTAGTAGTAGTAGTAGTAGTAGTAGGTAGTAGGACGAATAGTAATGGTGGTGGTTATGGTGGTGGTGGTGGTGGTGCTATTCCTGCTGCTGCTGCTGCTGTTGCTGATAGAGAGGGGAGTGCCAGCAAAAACGCCCGCAGGAAGAATGGGGAGGCCTCCGACGCGGCTGTCGCGGCCCCAGGGCCGTATCGACCACCCCCCAAACCCACGGTACTCTATATTCTCTTGAGAGAGAGCCACTGACAACTAACACTTCGATACTCGTTAGTTTTTTCTTTAGATTTACAGATATATGTAATGTTGATCGGACGATTAGTTTTTGAATTGGGTTATTTGAATATGTTTAATATTTTTCGGAGGATAATTCTTCTTTTTTTAATTAGGAATTTGATTAATTATTATGTTTTAATAGAAATGCTTCGTTCAAAAATTATTTACAAGAAAATGTGTATATATTAGATTTATATCTTTATCGTTGCTGTAGAGAAATATATTATTATTTTGAACTAATGTATAAAGGATCTAGTCTCGCTTGATATTTATATTTAATTAAATTAGAGTTTGTTTTTCTTGATTATTATTAACGTAATTAGATTTGTGTGAAATACCGAATGGAGGGAAAAAGTAAAAAAAAAAGAAAAATGAAAGACATATATATTTGTTTGTCCGAGGAGCGATTAGTTAGATTATTTAAGAGAGAGAGAAACGCTAATAAAATCGTCTAGGGGAAACGTTTGCGAATCGTTCGCCGTTGGGGCTCGACGAGCCGTGGTGGCTTCGTCGATGTTGGTCGTGGGGTGCATGGTAATCGAACGTCTGCGTCGGGCATGCTCGACGACGACGACGAGGCTGCTAGGACGATTTCGTTATCGACGAATAATTACGATCGAAGCGCCCCGGAGACGGCAAATCGTCTCGCCCCATGACTGAGAGAGGGAAACAGAGAGAAAGAGAGAGAAGAAAAATCTTTTACGGTTATATACCATATGAATCATTCAAAGTAAACCTAAAACGATCTAAAACATTTATGATTTGCTTCCATTTTTTCCGCGTTATACTTTATATATTTTATTAACTTTGTATATTTTAAAATACATTTTTTTTCTTTTTTCTTTTAAATAATAATTTGATGTCGATGACAAATTTATAGATGATTAAAACGAGAACGAATGAAAATAAATAATATATGTTAAATAAAAATGAATCGATGATACCAAAATACCAAATAATAATAAAAAAGAATCCCTTTAAAGGTGATTGATCTCTATAAGAGAAATGCAAATAAAAGAAATATATACATACATATAAATATATATATATTTCCTCTGTTCAAGCGGAAGATCGTTTTTATCTTAAAAGTCGACTATCGCCGTTAGCATCTTTCAACAAGGTAAAAGTGGAAGGAAGAAAAAGAAGAAGAACAATAACAAAAAGAATAAAAATAAAAATAAGAACAGATCCATCCCTTCGTTCTCTTTCTCACTCCCACTCATTCGGAAAACAGCATTTCAGTGTTCGATTAAACGAATAAAAAGAGGTAGGCTCTCAGATAAAGAATGAGAGATGCGAGAAAAAGAAAAAGAAAAGAACAGAATAGAATAGAATAGAAAAGAATAGAAAAGAATATAATAGAATAGAATAGAATAGAATGGAATAGAATAGAATAGAATGAAAAAGAAAAGAGTAAAGAAAAGAGTAAAGAAAAGAGTAAAGAAAAGAAAAGAAAAGAAAAGAAAAGGAAAGAAAAAAGGAAAAAAAAGGTCGAACGGCACGTTGCGACAAGGACGACGACGGCGTCGGGGCTGCGAGAAACACGGACGATCGGGTGCTGGTGAAGAGGGTTGTGCTGAGGGTAGTGCAGGGTAGCAAGCGAGTGAGTGAGTAAGAGAGATGAGGGTAAAAGCAAGCTGAGGGTGAGAGGCCTGTCGGAGATGGTTGGTCGTTCGCTCTCCGGAGGTGGATGTACAGGGGTGGTTGGTGATGGTGGTGGTGGTGGTGGTGGTGGTGCTGCTGCTGCTGCTGGTGGTGGAGATGGTGGCATCGGTTCGGAGGGAAGAGGGAAAACCAACGGTAGAATCCAACCTCACCAATCAATACTTAGGGTTCAAGGGCATCGCCCGACCAATTATACCCTACTAATTGCCGCGAAACGAGAGAAAGAAAATCCCTTTTTTTACTTCAGACTTTATTATACTATTCTACTATATTGACATTAGACTATACACACACCTATCTAAACAGTTATTGGTATATACTTGCACATTTGTAATGTAGTTAATTTAATCATCGAATTTGGGAAAAATATACTATTGTTGGTGTTGGTGTTACAGAACACCACCTACCACTCCCACATTTCATGTATATTTTATCTTCAATTTTGTTGCTTGGTTGTTAAACAGGACTGACAAATGTGTAATGTTATAATTGGATGTCACGAATATAGTTTCTTTACCGATTAGTATATTTTTTAATTTATTTCACTTTTCTTTTGTGTTTTTTTAAGAAACGTCGATTAAATGTTTGCTGTTAAATTTGTTCGAAAAGTTCTCGTCGATTATTATTAAAATTGTTAAATAATGTACCCTCAAGTTTCTTGATAAGTACACGCGCACACTATTATTGAAAACGAATTATAATTAATAATCTTTAAAATGATAAATAATAAATACGTATAGAAGAATATTCATGAATTCTAATTGAGAAATCACAGATGAGTTGGAATAGTAAAAAAAAGAAAAGTAAATGATATTAGATAAGAGATAAAAAAGAAAACGTGATCGAGGAATTTCAAGTTCACGAGATTGAAGATTTCTTCTAAGAATGGGCGGGAAAAAGAAAGTAAATAAGTAAGAAAGGTAAGAAAGGTAAGAAAGAAAGAAAGAAAGAAAGAAAGAAAGAAAGAAAGAAAGAAAGAAAAGGAGGTTAGGAAAGGGGAGGAAGGAGGAGGAGTATCGAAGAAGTCCAACAGGTGTAAATCCGCAAAAAGATCGACCGTGGAAACGTTTCCAGAGAGAGAAAGAGAAAGAGAAATAAAAAGAGAAAGAGAAAAAGAGAAAAAGAGAAAAAAAGAGAGAGAGAGAGAGAGTGTGTAGGAAGAAGAGGAAGGGCGCTGAGAATGAAAGACAGTAAGAGAAAAAGAGAAAGAAAAAGAGGGAGGTAGGGAAGTAGGTAGGTAGGTAGGTAGGTGGGGGTGGGTGGTTGGGTTGGCTGAGTGAGTGAGTGAATGGGAGTGAGGGGAGATAGGGGGGATGTTTTCCACGAGAGAAAAAGAGAGAGAGAGAGAAAGATAGCATATACGGGGGCTACAAAATGGTGTAAGGTGCTTTTATACATGGACACGAGAGAAGGAGCTTGAGACTGAAAGTAAAGAAAACGGGGGTAAAAGGTGGGGGAGTTGGGGGTTGGAAAGAGAGCAACAGGGAAATAGAAAGAGATAGAAATGCGGTAAGAAAGAGTAAGAAAGAGATAGAAAGAGATAGAAATGGGAAAAAAGAAAAAGAGAAAGAAAGGGAGAGAGAGAGAGAGAAAAAGTGGGGATAGAGCGTGAGAGAGAAGGAAGGAAGAAAAGGAAGAAGTGGTGGGAGATTCCTCGAAGACGGTTGTAGGGTCGTCTCCACTATTACGAATACGGCGCCATAACGGAATTGATAATGTAACGGGCGTCACGAGCATAAACTCTTGCTCTCTTCTCTTTCTTACTACATAACCTCCTTTCTGAATGGGGGCACGACCCTGGGCCACCAGTACCAGTACCAATACTTGTATCCAGTACCAACCCAAGTACCAGCAAGCACACGACACCACACCACGTGCTTTTTTTTCTAGACTAAAAAGGTAAGAGTGTACATGATGAGAATTTCTGTGTCTCTGTTTGTTTTTGAAGAATGTACCACCACCACTACCACCTTCTATTATCACCTACGCTTAAGAGATAAATGAAATGTGGGAAGAAGTTTTTTTAAAAGTTTTCCCGCCTTTTAAAAAGCGCCGACTTTAAATGTCAGATTTAAATTGCGCGCGCGTAATGTTGATTAAATTTCACTTGTTAGAGAGATAAAGATAGATAGATAAATGCACGTTGTTTTTATTATGTGATTTATAGTTTTTTTTTATCATTTAATCGTCTGATAGAGATTTTTTATCAAATATGAGGAAGTTTTATATAGGGTTAGATGTATTGTTTCGTTTTAATTTTTGAAATAAAGAAAATAAAGAACAACTTTTGACATGGAGTTGGTTTGTTAGTTATTTATCATTCAAGGATTAAGATATGCTCAGAGATGATGAATGTTTAAGAACGTGATATGATAAATAAGAGATCAAAAGTAATACGAATAAATGAAATAACGAACGAACGAACGAACGAACGAACGAATAAGCTTTGAGATTGATGTACATATGCACATCGAAGGAAGTATTCTCGAAGGGTCTCTTTATCACGATTATGATGTTTGATATGCTTTTTCTTCTTAATTAATTACTTCTCAACCATGCATTAATTATATTATCAGATGGATGATACCACTTTGCGTTATACGAATATAAAACAGCATTTATATATTTAACCGACAGTAGAAATAAGAACAAAAAAATACAAAGTTCAACGGAACGAACAGTTTGAAGGCGCGTAAAAAGAAAAATGTTTCCCGCGCATTTTACAGACAATGGGAGGAACACGTTCCGTGTACAATCGGCGGAGGGAAAAAGAAAACGAAATTGAATTTAAAATAAACGAAAATAAATAAAATCGTTAGCAATTTTTGCATACGTCTATACACATATTACGTGTATATATATATACATACATAAAAATGACGATAATGACGCAAGCCAAAACTTATTAAAATTAAAATCGGAATATCTATAATTAAATGCAATAAAAGTTCCACATATGCAAATTCCATTGTTTCATCGTTTCTTACGTAACATATCACGAGGAAAAGAAACGAACGAATGAACCAATTAACCAGTGAACGAATAAATAAATAAATAAACGAACTAACGAACTAACTAACTAAATAACGGTAGCTACGAAATTCCAACGAATCGTTCCTTTCAACAACACACATACACACGACTAACTACTACTCGGTGGTATCGTGGCAACGCGACGGATTTGCGAAGCAAAGTTAAGAGAGGAGGCGAACGACCGGGGCCGCGAAGTAGTCTGGCTATGGGACGCATTAAATATTCTCGAGGCACAAAAATATCTCCGAAAGGCGAATGGCGGGCAAGAGCCCGAAAGAAGGGACGAAGGGGGAGGAGGTGGGTGATGGAGAGACCGGGTGGACGAATATATATGCGTGCAAAATATTCGCGTTTTTCGTACCACCCACCCACCCCTCCTGCCCACTTTCTCTTTCTCGCTCTCTTTTTAAAAAGGATGGGAAAAGAACCAATAATAAATAGAAAAAGAAAAGGAGAAAAGAGGATCAGAAGGACAAAGTCAACGAGGGAAAGAAGGCAAGAAGAAAACGTGACAAGTCAAAGGTATGTTCTGTGGTAGCGCGAAGGAAGTTATATCGTTTATCACTCACCTGGCTGCGGCACTCCGTAGGTGGACGGTCCCCCGGCGAGACGGAAGAGGAGGATGAGGATAAGGAGATGGAAGAGGAGGAGGAGGAGGTTGGGAAACGTGCAATAAAATAAGAGGAAGAAGCAGCAGAAGTAGAAGTAGATGTAGTAGAGAAAGAAGAAGAGAAAGAAGGATTAGAAGAAGGAAGAGAAAGAGAAAGAGGGAAAGGGGGAGGAGGAGGGGCAGGAGGGGGAGGAAGAAGAAGAAAGGAGGAAGTGTAGGAAGAAAAAGAAGATAGGAAGGAAGAGGATAAAGAGGGGGGCAGGACGTAGGAGGAGGAGGAGGAAGAGGAGGAAGGATGAGGCGGTGGATGAGGAGGTGGATGAGGGGGTGGAGGAAGAGGAAGAGGAAGAGGAAGAGGAGGAGGAGGAGGAGGAGGTGGTTGAGAAGGAGAAGGAGCAGGAAGAGTGGAAGAAGAGAAATCACAAGGTGAAAACGAGGTGGTGCCGGCGTTATTAGAGCCGACGCCGCGAGAAAGCCGAGCGTGATCGTGTACGAAGAGGTTACGAGTACGTAGAACGGAAGGATAATTCCTGGCAGGGCCTGATCTCCTACGCGGCGAAGCCCAACGAAAGTGAAATGGCATTCGGCGCTCAGTTGCGCTGAGGGCGCACGGCATTCGGAGGTGGCGGAGGCGGACGACGAGGTAGAAGAGGAGAGCAGGAGGAAGAGGAGGAGGAGGAACGCAGTGATGTGTGGTGGTAGGTAGTAGGCAGTAGTAGGCAGTAGTAACGTAGTAGTCGTAATAGTAATAGTAGTAGTAGGAGTAGTAGTGCAGTAGTAGATGCAGGAGGAGGAGGAAAAGGAGGAGGAGAAGGAGGAGGAAGAGGAAGAGGAGGAGGAGGAAGAGGATGAGGAAAGGACGCCGCGAAATTCGCCGACGCGACGAACAAGGACGGACTCTACTCGGCCCGTGCTCGAGCGCGTACGACGACGAAAACTCGCGGGGGATGATGATGCGTGCTCGTCGGTGGACAGAGAGCGAGTGAATCGACGCGTCGGCCGTGCGAGCGAGCGAGCCGGCTGCACCTGACCGGTCGCCGCCTCGGGCGGCGATACGGGGGGACCCAGGGGGTTTGAAGGGGTTCGAGGGGTGCTAGCGGCGCGTCGGGACACGACGCGGGTGGTGGGAGCACACAGAGTGACGGAGAGGGATAGGGAAAGGAAAGGGGGTAGCTGTGCGCTCGACGGAAACGCCGCTGTCTCCTACGTGAACTCGACGAGGACGCAACGAGTCGCTTATAACACGAAGGAAGAGGGAGAGGAAGAGGAGAAACGTGCCGGACGAAGACGGATGCAAACCTCGCGAGAGAACGGAGCACCCACCAACGACGACGACGACAACGACGACGACGACGACGACGTCGACGGCAACGACGACAACGACAACGACAACGGCAACGGCAACGACGACGACGACAACGACAACGGCAACGGCAACGGCAACGGCAACGACGACGACGACGAAAAGGAGGAGACGACGATCAACCACCGCTAACGGCTATGTAGGAGCGACGCAGATAGGATTATGACTCGCGTGAACGCGTACGCCGGCGACATCGGCCGGCTCGATCTATCTATCTTCCTCTTTCTCTTTCTCTCTCTCACACACATCACTGTAGTAGAGAGACATGTAACGCGTGCACGTGTGTGCACACGACCAATGACAGTGCCGTACATTCTCTCTCGAGTACCCATGTCTTCCTTCCTCTTCTCTTCTTCCTCCTCTCTCTCATCTAGCATCTCGTTTCCTACTCGTAACGCTGCTGCTGTTGTTGCCGACGACGACGACGACGACGATGGTATATGTTTCATTAGCGACACACAACATGCAAGCCACCTGGACCGTCACGTTAATCGTAACAAATGGCCGTATTTGCCAGCGTAGACTACCCTTACTTTATCATTCCATGCATGTATGTATGTATGTACCATACGTACACGTTCTGCTACGAGTCGACTACAAAGTAGTAATAAGCGCATGCAAAACACTCTCTTAGAATACTTGTTTCTTTTAATGTTTCTTCCAGGAGCTTTTTTTCCCCTATCGTTCAATTTCAGCATCAGTTTTATCTTAGTTTCTATTTTTCTCCTTTGTTTTTTTTTTATAGATATTAATATACGACAAATTATTTCGTCGTGCTCGTATTTAATAACAATATGAGATTAAAGGTGATAATAATGCATATGATGAATTAATTTTACCACAATTAATATAATAAAATATTATAGATTTGATGTCCGAATTATAAGAGAGAAAATAAAATCAGGGTCTTGAGATTGGGGCATTTGAACGTTTTAATACGGCCCTGGCGAAAGTCTAATGGTATTGGAGTAACAAGGAGAGAGTGAAGGAGAGAGAGAAAGAGAGAGTGGGAAAAGAGAATGACTGAGTGAGATAGAATGATGAGGGTCGTAGAGAGGAACGAAAAGGGATGACCGAGTAGACGTTGAAACCGAAGGTATGCAGGCGACAGAGAGAATCGATCTATCGGAACTCCGCCGCGGGACGAGGATAATCTCGAGAAGGGTAGACCGGGAGGAAATGGGGGAGAGAAACCGGAGGAGGTTTAGGAGAAGAGAGGTGGTGGTAAAGGTGGAGGTGGAGGTGGAGGTGGAGGTGGAGGAGGGCGTCGTTGTTTGGTCGTCCACGCGAGACCGCGAGCCGCTCCGGTATTGGTTAATACCGCACTCTCTTCCTCAGAGCTGTCCCTTTTCTTCGAGACGATTTAAGCCGCTTTGTGCACGGCCTTTGCGCGCGTTTCGCTACCGCCACTACCGCTCGCTGAAGCCGCCGCCGCCGTTTCTTTGAATCCTATCGTGGATCTATTTTCCCCTTTCCCCCATCCTTCCTTTTCTTCATACTTTCTTTTCTGTTTTAAATCTCTCTCGATCTCAAATCGATGCTTCTCAACAAAACCAAAAATTGAAAATAAAATTAATTTATTCATAGAAAGGGGAATTTAATAATACTAAGAAATAGACAGAAAGAGGGTAAGATTATGTCAATAATAAATATTATTATGTTATATATTGGATTTGATCTATTTTATCTTTAAAATTCTGTGACTCCACGTGGATAGGAAAACAAGTATAACAAAAAAAAAAAGAATGAAAGGAAGAGCGGAAGGAAGGGCGGAAGGAAGGAAGGAAGGAAGGAAGGAAGGAAATATTAGCGTGGGGTGCAAGGAGGTGAGAGAGAGAGAATGTAAGAAGGAAGAAGAAACAGACGATGAGAGGAAGAAGAAACAGACGATGAGAGCAAGCAAAAAAGAGAACACCTCAGCACGAGGAATCCTTCACGAATAAAAAACAAAGGAGAGGACTTTCTAAAATATCTACTTCGCGAAAACTTCTTTCCTGTCTTCCAGATAAAAATATTTCTCTCAAATTAGATCATTAAAAAAAATATATACATTTACGTGATATATATCTCAACGATAAAACTAATAATATACCGATTAAAATATCATATCATTAAAAAATAAGATGAAATAGATATAGAAGATTTTATTTTTTCTTTTTTTCTTTTTTTTTTTTTTTTAAAGAACCCATATGCCGATTAGACCAACAACCCTGACGAACGACGTCGTCACCGTCACCGTTACCGTAGCAGTCGAGCCGACTCGGCAGCGATCATGCGAGCCCGTGGACTGCTGTCGCGGAGGGGGGTGGTAAAGAGGTCTACAAATTCGAGAGAGAGAAAGAGGAAGAGATACACGAAAAGGGAGGTGGAGGTGGTAGTGGCGATGGTGGTGGTGGTGGTGGTGGTGGTGTGTAGAGAGAAACGTGAACCCAAAGTCTGAACTGGCGAGACAAAATATACGTAAATACACACACGCGCACACACCATGTAACATTCAACGTGAATAAATATATACATATATTTCATATATGTATGCGTATTGCGTGAGAGACGAGAGTAAAGAGTGGGAGATAGGTGCCAAAGGAGTAGAAAGAGATGAAGGAGGGGCATACGATTCGTTCGGGGGGCATGAGGAGAAGAGAGGGAAGAAGAAGAGGGGAAAAGGAAAACGGTAGAGCTTGCGCGGACAAAGGGAATCTGCGCGGCGGTAGTGGTGGTGGTGATGGTAGTGTGTGGAGACGTAGCTCCAATCGTATACCAACTTATGTACGGTATACACAACATATATGCCTACGTACGCATGCATGCATATGATACATACATACATATATACTTTGGAACGGGTGCTAAGCATAAATACACGCGTGAACCAGAGAAAAAGGGAGAGAGGGAGAAATATACATGTGTATATGTGTGTGTATGGACGCGCGTATGTGAGAATGGGGCCGCGTATGGTGGTAGGCCAGCCAGACGGCGAAGGTTCGCGCACGCATGCACACGATGCGGTGCAGAAACCACGCCGCCGTTGGGTACAGTCGATGAAAGAAGCACAAATTTCATCTTTCTTTCTTTCTTTCTTTCTTTTTTTTTTATTCTTTTTTTCTTTCCCTCTCTTTCTTCGACCCGTTTTACTCAACGCAGCTTGTTTCTCTTTCTCGAACGATTGAGGAAGGAGAAGGAAGTGTAAAGAAGGTAAGGGGTGAAAGAGGGGGAGACTCAAGAGGAATAATACGGTCAGGAGAAAGAAGTTCGAACTATTCCTCCTACTCCTTCCTTCTCTACCTTGCACTCTCCTAACCGACCAACTTTATCCTCCTTTTCTTTTATCTCTTTCCCGCTTCTACTATTACTATTTGATCTCTCTTTCTTTCTTTCTTTCTTTATTTCTTCCTTTCTTCTCATCGAAGCAATGAGCTCACGTTCGGTCGTTCGCGCGACAAAAAGAATTATCGTTCGCACGTATCATATGTGTATATATATTATAAATATGTGTGTACGCGTACGTGTACATACACCGTATGCATATGTACACACACGTACAAGAGACACAATGGTATATGGCGGCGGGCTAGCGAATTCAGCACAGCGTGGCCCGAACACCACACCACGTTGAAAAGTACAGTCGAGTAAGGAAGCCATGCATTTGATCGGCTTCTTTGAGCTATGTGAACAACTTTTGTTTCGTTCGATGAGAGATAGACAGAAAAAAAGAAAAAGAAGATAAATGCTGTGCCTTGAAAACAATTAGAGACAAAAAAGTGATAATAAAAATTATGGAAGAGGGTGACTGAATCAAGGGTACGTTACTGCATTACCGTTCCCAGGAATCCCTACGATTTCCCCGCGAATATTCAAATGTTTCGTTTCTTTAATGTATTTCGATTTTGGGTAGCAATTAAAAAAAATATATTTTGTTTTTTTGTGACAAAAAATGTACTTCGTTATTTGAATCAAATAAATGATTGATATTAAATAATAATTGTTTTCAATGTAAGGTGTGCGAATTTTTTTTTATTTTCTTTGTTTTCAGATTTGTAATATGAAATGAATTTCAGGTGTTTTGTTTGCTATGTGTAGGAAAAGAGTGTTTTGAGATATAGATCGATCGATTTGAATATAAAATCTCTCTTTCTCTCTCTGACTATTTTTATACGGAACGGAAGCAAGTATATGCAGGCGACTTTCTTTCCGTCTTCTACGTCCGCTCGCTCGAGATCTCGAGATCTTACCCTACACTTCGTAGTTTCTCTTGAAAGAAAGGATACCGATCGTGAGTGAACAAGGTCATCGGAGAACGCCAATGCTTAGCGTTCTCTTTCGTGTAATCGATCGATGAATCTTACAAGATGGCGCCGAGATTTCTGTGCTACACTTTCGGAATAAAATCATCAAAATTAAATTTAAAAAAAGTTGTTGCATAAATGGACGCAAAAAAAAAAATAAAAATTGATCTTTCTAAACTAATACATTTAATCTATTATTCAATATTAAAAAAAAAAATAATAAATGAGGAAAAGAAAAAAACGGAAAAAAAGATTGTTCAGAGGAGCAACGCGGTCAAATTGGAAGATCGAAGCGGAACAAAAGATTCGGTTAAAAATATCTCCGAACGGGCGGGCGAACTGCAACAAAATGTTCAACTTATTTTTAAAGTAGAAAAAAAAAGAAATAAAACATCTGATAAATTAAAAATAAAAATAACGGAAAGAGGTTTTTTTTCGGGGATACGCTAAAAATTGGAAACCGAAGCAGAAAATCTTGGATGGAGGGGATATAGGAAGAGGTTAGGAGGAGGAGGAGGAAAAGGAGGAGGGTGGTTGGTTAGGTTCGTAGGTAGGTACCAATCACGCTCGTGAGCATCGTTGCGTGCAAGCACGTCCTCTCTCTGCTCGACAGAGTCTCGTGCGAATGCAGAAAAAAACATATAAGAGGGAAAAAAAAGAAAATATGAAGAGGCATGAGAAAGAAAAAAAAAAAAAAATAAGGAGCGAAGAAGTAAAAAGAAAATAAAAATGACGAAACTCACACGAGCCACCCACCGGGAGCAGGTTCTCCTTTTCCCACCACACCACCACCACCACCACCACCACCACCATATACTAACACCATCATATAATCACGCTACAACATACATACACCACCACTATATCACCACGTTACTATTCTTCTCATCAAGTCACGTGCGCAAGCGCATTACGCGTACTTACTTACATACTCTCACTTGCACGCATTTTTGTAAAACACGAATTGTCAAACAAAAGACAAAGAATTAAAATCTGAAAGAGAAGGTAAAAGAAATAGCAGACAGAGACACAGAATAAATAGAAGGAGGACTTGGAAAATATTCGATCGTCCAGCAGTTCCCCAAAAGACCGTTTAACGTGGTATGGGTAAAGGGAAAAGGGCGAGGAGACTAAGGGGGAAGGGGTTAACAGAAAAAGCGCGGGCAGAAGTTTTCGAAAAGCAAGCAAACTCTCATTGCCGACAACGGCCGGAAGAACGAGCTTCAGAGAGACGAAGAGAGGGGAAGGGTGAGGGTGAGGGTGAGGGTGAGGGTGAGGGTGAGGGTGAGGATGAGGGTGAGGATGAGGGTGAAGATGAGAAGGGAAGGTGGGACAGTACGATTGAGTAGGAGAAAGAGAGATGAAGATGGGAGAGAGGGGAGAGAGGGGAGAGAAGGGAGAGAAGCGGGAATGTACAGATTAGAACTATCTTTGAGTGTGTATTACGTACACTATGATGAATATACATATACATTTAAACACACGTAGGCATAGGGCATATACATACGTGTATGTATGTATATATGCGTAAAGATCGATGCGGAACGCATCTTCGATGAATTCGAAGCTTATGTAGGGTAGGTGGTAGAGATGCTCGAGAGACGCGCGGCGGCAGCGAGTGCACGCGAAAAGTGGCGGGAAATTCAAACGTACTTCAAAGTGTAGCACAAAAAGTTGCATGGAAGGTCTTGTTTTTTTTTTTCTTTTTTTTTTTACAGAGAGTAAGTTGTCACGGTACAAAGAAGAGTGTGATCGATGATAATGATCTTGGTGGTAAATAAAAAAAAAAGAAAAGAAAAGAAAGATGTGTAACGAAAAAAATAATTGTATGATCTTTTTACGTACAATGTTATGTAAATTATTCTATCGTAAAGTATATTTCCTTTTTCTGTCTTTTTAATGACATGCAACGCGATAAAAAGTAAAGTTAACTAGCGATGTATATAACGTTGATAACCATAAAGTAGGAAGGACTCGCAGAAACTTAGGCGAATATTATCATGTATGGCGTATATAGAACTGTATTTTTACTAAAAATGATTAAAACCGTTAATTTGTTTTCTTTGTTTGTCTTTCACACATCAGTGTTTCTCAATTTGATAATTGGATTCGCTGAGATAAGAAAGTATGATGATTTGAGGATCACTGGAATGCGGTGAACATAGCGGTAGTAGCCTTGATTACTGGACAATGGAACCTAACGAGAGACAGGGTTGATGCTGTCTTTTATAATACTCTTTCTCTCTCTCTCTCCCTCTCTCTCTCTCTCTCTCTCTCTTATTGTACCTGTACTCTAAAGTAAAATATCATAGAATATATATCGTAGAAGAAGTAGAAATAATCAAATGAAAATTAATTACTTTACTGTTTTTTATCATTCGTTTATTTATTGGCGTAAATTGACTTTAGCGTAAAAAGATGATTTAAAATTTTCTACAAAGTCAAATAGAGAGACATTTGCGAATTGTTTTTAACGAATCGATTAAAGTTTTATCGCTTAAACGTGACCCCATTTAAATAAAAATATAATAATATATTGAAAACGTTTTCGTTGTTACGCTAGATTAATATTAAAGTTAATATTGACGTCATAAATAATGACATCATAGAAAATATAGCCAATCATAAACTATCAATCATAAACTACCAATCATTCGTTATACGAACTCGATTGAAATAACTGAATGAATTGTATTGTGGGTGTTAAAGATGTAATGAATAAAATGTACAATGTACGTACGTTGAAGCTTCAAAATGGCGGAATCGAATACACATTTGCATCGTTATTAACCTCTCAGCGAGTAGACATTTATTCCTTGGCTAACAACCCGATGTCGGATCCCCTTTTTGTCGGCGATTTATATTTGGCCCGTATTCAAAACAGAGAGAGAAAGAGAATGAGGGAGGTAGGTAGGAAGAAAGAAAGAAAGAGAGAAAGAAAGAAAGAAAAAGAGGGAGAGGGAGAGGGAGAGAGAGAGAGAGAGAGAGAGAGAGAGAGAGTGTGTGTAGTGCAAGTTCGTCGTCCGACATCGTATGATTCAAATAGCCAGGCAAACTTATCTTTCCCACTCTTTCTCTTTCGTACCATGCCCAGGGGATTGATGACGAAGTTAGCGAAATATAATTTTGTGTACGAGGAAAGTGTGTATAACCAACTAAAAAAGATAAAAAAGAAAAAAAAATAATCAACAGAGCGAATCATCGTATAATATAAATTTTGCGCGCGCTAATTCAAACGAAGTATTAGCGCCATTTTTTTCAACTCGAATCAAACGAATTACTTTTTTTGTTTTTTCTTGTTTGAATTTAATTTCATAAATATGTAAGACCAAAGTTGTCATTAATTTATTCAGATTTATTAAGATAGTCTTTAATCAAGAATATTCTATTGATTCATGATATTGATTCAGATATAAATTTCAACTGATAATAAAGTTTAATCATAGGTTAATAAACAAACATCAAGGATTTATATATAAAATAGTTATATATTAGAAGAAAAAACAAGAGATTTTTTACAAATGAAAATAACATATATAACATATTTTATAAGCTAATAAATTATGCATATGAGAAAAAGTATATCATATAGGTTAGAATAGATTATGTTGTAAGAATCACGCATTTACATATGAACACGTATAATATACATATACATTTAAATATTTCATTGAAATTATAAATAATAAAATCATTGAAATGGACAAACGAGGATATAATAATTTAAATATACATGTACTAACATGTAATTTTGTAAACGAATTATTCTAATCGAAATACATAAACATACGAAATAATAAATCAAATTTCTTGTCCAAATTCTGATGAAATTGTATTGTAAAAGTTGGTTTGTTCGTTCAATGATCTCAAGAAATATAAGTATACTAGAAAGAGAAAGAAAAAGGAAGTAAGAAAAGAAAGAGAAGTGGTAAGGGAAGGAGCAAAGCCACGTGGCATCCTTAAGCCGGGAAGCGTTACGACGAACCTTTTCTCCGCGTGGTTCAGTCGTACTTGCGTGAATGAGACAACAAGAAAAAGAGAGATAGAAAAAGAATGAAAGAAAGAATGAAAGAAAGAATGAAAGAAAAACAGAGAGGAGAAACATCAAGATAAAAAGAGAAAGAGAAAAAGAGTCTCCTGGGCAAAATGTAAACAGAGAAAGAGAAAGCAGAAGCACAAAAAGCTAAAGAGAACAAGAGATAGATATACATTTATATATATATATATACACACACACAACATATATATATATATATATATATATATGCCATGCATATGAAGAGAGAGAGAGAAAGGGATAAAATAGAGATACAGATAAAAATCAGAAAAGAAAAAAAAAAGAGAGAAAGGAAAGCATAGAGAGCGTCACGTTGCTGCTTTACATTGCCAGTTGAAATCCATACGCCATAATATATTTTGTGTGTGTGTGTATCTGGAGTAATATAGATGTATTGGTAGAAAAGAAAATGAGAAAGGCGTTCTAAGCTAAACAGAGAGAGTGAGCGAGTGAGAAAGTCGTGTTACTCGGTACAAACTACCGTGTCGACTTTTACATTACCTCGATATTTAAACGTAGAAGAGTAAGAAGTAGTAGTAATGTAGTAGTAGTAGTAGTACTGATGGTGAATGGTAGTAGAAGAAGAAGAAGACAATCGAACGTCGCCGGCACCTGTCCCCGTGCTTTTAACTACTCTTCGTCGAGCACAGGAACCTAACCTCTCTGACCCATCGTAAGTGAGACAGGAAAAGCGAGAGAGATGGATGATAGAAAGAGAGTTTTGTGTATATATATATAATATATATACACACACATATCACTTTACTCGAAGTAGTAGTAGTAATATTGATAGCGACGACGATGTATTAGTTACTCTACGCGCACACGCGACACGCACAATTTTTTGTTCATTACATACACCTCGTCGTTTATACATCTCGACGTACGAAAATGTACTTTACGCGTGCGTGTTAGTTTATACGTGTAATTATTTTACGTTCATGTGTGTATGTATGTGTGCGTGTTAGTACGTGTGCGCGGTGGCGGCGACGAGCGAGCGCGCGCGCGCGCGCTCCCCCGTACCCACCATACCACCACTACTACTTTCACACACAAAGCACGACGCGACGTGATACACAAGCACGCACAGACGGACGCACGCACGCACGCATGCACGCGAACACGAATGCACGTTGCACCCTCAATTTGCGACGACGACGACGACAACGACGACAACTCGGGACAAATTTTCCTTTGTACACATTTATATCTGTTGTTTTTTGTTGTGTGGTGATGAGTGTCTTTCTATTTGAGAGAAAGCGTGTATATGATGTTGTTGTTGTTGGTTGTGTGTGTGTGTATGTATGTAATTTTTGTACTTCGTTTTTTGTTATATTCTTGTTAGATTTTTTTGTCAACACCAACGAGGTAAAATGAAAACTAGATAATACAATGACGGCAATTAATTGCAACTATGCGCTGACAACGTTTTTAATCGAAAAGAAAATGCCGGTACTCACAAATACCGTGAACGTTGTCACGGGCATTTTCGTAGGACGTGCGCGTCGTTATCTTCGGCCGGGAGAGAACGTTCCTTTCTTCAGCTATTTACGGAACGGTATAAAGTGCAAGGGAAACTCGCGCGTATGAGAAAGAAAGAAGGTGGGAGAAGGAGAGTTAGAGAACGTACACACCGGCTAATCGACTCTGTCGGTAATTCAGAGATCAATGCTTTTGTTTTGAATCCGTGTGGCGCCATCTTCGAGATAATATTTGTAATGTTTTTACCGACTTTATCGACCTTACCAAGATGGCCCACTTCTCGGTCGGTAGTACGTCGATAAGTTATCGGTAATTTTCGCGGTTGGTCAATCCTAAATATTTTCGGGATAAAACATTTAAATGGATAAATACTGCACACATTTGTTGTCCTTAGTTTCACTGAAAAATGGAAAGGAAGAGTCTCATCTTATTTTCCGAAGGATCCTACCATGCACTGTCGGTAAAAAGGTTACACCGAACTTGCAAATTTTCTCGTTTGTAAAACTTACATGGGTTTGATCAGACTTTCGAAATACAGAACAAATTTTGAGCTTAATACAAGGAAAAGAAATTAGCAATATGACTAGAGAAATATAATTAAGAATTACAATCGTAACATCATTGATTCGAGAGTTTCTTTTATCTTCGCGCCGCTTTTCTATCATCCATCTATTTGTCCTATCTTTTTCTTGAAACATTTATCTGATCTTTTCGAGAAACGTTGTGTAGACAACAAATAAAATAAATTAAATAAATTGTAAAAAGAACTCATCATCGTGTATTTATTTTATAGTTCAGTTATAACAACGTACGAGAAATAACGTAACGAAACGAATGTTCCAAAGTAGAGAGATAAAGGAAAAGAGAAAGCAAAAAGAGATAAAGAATGGAAGAGAGAGAAGGAGAAAGAGAATGAAAAATAAGGAAAAAAGAAAAAGATATATATATATATATAAGATAGTGGCTTGTAAAGAGAGAGGGAGAGAGAAAGATAAGAATAGTAAGTTTCAGTGAGAGAGCAAAAGAGAGAGAGAGAGAGAGAGAAAGAAAGATAAAGATAGAACATTTCAAAGAGAAAAAGAGAGAAAGAGAGAGAAAAGGAGAGATAGTACAGGTCTTACAGAGAAATAGAAAGAAAAAAAAGAGAGAGAGAGAAAGAGATAGTACGTCTTAAGCGGAAGGCGGTCGATGGGCGGACACTGGGTAGATAAATAGACGTTGGTGGAAGCAAAATGGAAGAAGAAGTAGAAGAATAAGAAGAAGAAGATGAGGAGAAGGAGAGGGAGAAGGAGGGAAGAAGAAGAAGTGAAGTAGAAGTAGAACTACCAGCAGCAGCAGCAGCAGCAACAGCAACGTACACCGATAAAAGGGTCGCTGTTAGCGCACGCGCACTTGTGCGTATTCTTAAGCACAAGAAATAAGAAAATAAAAAAGAATAGATGAGAGATAGAGATAGGGAAAGAAAGAGAAAGAGAATAGTTGAGAGGTGGAACGAAAAGAGAAAAAGAGAAAGAGAAAGAGATAAATTTTTGATTTATCATGGTACAAAATGTCGAATCCGTACGGTAAAACGTGAAATCAAAATTACCGCGCTTCTAGAACCTCGTAATTGTAGTGGGGATATTGTACGGTGACGCGAAGCCTAACCCTCTCGTGGAATTTCTCAGAGTAGGAAACAATTATACGAAATAATAAGTTTATACATGTAAAAAGTAAGAACGATAATCTTATATACAGACGCTTAGATCTGTAAATTGTTTAGTTAAAGAAGAAAGGAATAAAAATTAACGAGAAACAACAACAATTTTCAATAAATTTACATGTTAGTAGTACGAGAAGAATGAAAAAAAAAAAAAAAAATAAGATCTGCATTATTCACGCGCATGTAAGAACGAAGATATCTTACGGTGTTACGAGATTTTACTCATGAATCTCTCATGAAAGAAACGATTTTAAACAAAAGGGAGAATATGAAAAAAAGTGAAATAAGAACAAGAAGAAGAGATAAGATAATAATGCGAGAATTTTGGGATCTTCGTCATCGATATTATCGTTCATTCTTATCGTATATATAAATGTGTATATTATATCCATCTAGATATCATTCATCATGTCAGATTCGATTTTTATTGAATTTTTCTTTTGTCATATGTTGTTATTATTTTTTATTTGTTTTTTTTTCCCCACTAACCTGTAGTTCTGCTTGAGATACATCGATCTCTCCTCTGTAGACAAATTCTATGATGAATTTGAGATCGCTGAAGCATACGTCCTGTGGCATGATGATAGTTGGATGTTTACATGGATTTGAGAGTAAAAGTTTTTGAAAGTAGGAACTGCACGCCGATAGGACAACCTGTGCAAAATATAATAGAGACAAAAATTCAATGAATTGAATTTTATTAAAATATACATACATGAAAATAAGTTATTCTTTAATATTGTTACCTTGTGTGCCTTCAAGGAAGCTTCGTTGCATGCCAGGGTGACGTCTACGAAAGCCTCGTTTTGCAGGAGTTGATGGAAAACGGATGTCATGTTGGACTGGTAGTTGTTCCAACGTAGGCAGTAGTGCTGCCCAGCCATTCCGCCGCTACAAACAAATAAACACAAATCTGCAGATATATTTTTCTTTTACAAAGATTTCATTAATTTCATTGTTTTCCTTCGATTCAAATTGTTTCAAACCCGATATACAATTATTTTCCATTTTTAATTTATCAGATTAATCAATATTTTCGACACTTTTGTTAAATATCATTTTACGCGCGGGAAAATTTAAATACACTTGTAATAAAAGCACATCATTTTATTGGTTCGTCGTAGTCGGCGTTGTTTCTGCGCGCGCCACATTTGAATTTTTAATGAAACGAGATACAACAACAACAACAACAACAACATAACCAAAAAAAGAAAGAAAGAAATGAAATTACTTTCATTTGACATTCTCTCTTTTCCTTACTTCCGTCTCAAAAATTATGGTCTTCGATCAATGATTTTTCCGATACTATAGCATTGGACGTTACTGAAGAAAAAGAAAAAAGAAGGAAAGAAAGAAAAGAGAGAACCATTTGTAACTATCCATTCAAAAAAGAGAGAGAGAGAGAGAGAGAGAGAGATGAAGATGATCGATCCATATTACTCGGTCTTTTTCGTACCTGTAATGTACGCCCCAATAATGATCTGTATCCATGAATATATTCCTTCTATTATTTTCTTGTTCTTCTTTGGTACCTTTTCCTTGGCTCTTTTTCTATTATTTCCGAATAAATAAATTTAAAAAAATCGTCTTCTTTTTTCCAAAACGGATTAATCGAAAACAAAAAAAAATGATTTACACGATGATAAACACTAAATGAAAAGAATAGAAAGAGATAGAGAAATGAAGGGGGTGGGGGTGGTGGTGGTGGTGGGTGGGTGGTAAGAGTTAGTCAGGGCTTGAAAATAGTAGAAAGATAGACAAAAAAAAAAAGAAAGTATAAAATAACTAAAAGTATTCTCTCGGGTGTCTCCTTTGTAGAAATGACAGGTAAAAAGTGAGAACGCGTGTGCATGCGTGCGGGTGTCAGTGTGTGTGTGTGTGTGTGTGTGTGTGTGTGTGTGTGTGTGTGTGTGTGTGTGTGTGTGTGAGAGAGAGAGAGAGAGAAAGAAAATGTCGATGAACGAGGACGGGTCCAACTTTGCGCGAAAATAACGAATCGAAAGAGAAAAAGGAAGAGTTCGGGCGTTGGTCTGTCGTCTGTCCCCCACACGACATTCACCTGTTCCGTTGGACCGTGTGCTGCTTTATCTACCTCTATCTATCTGACTCTTTATACGGGCCATTCCGACCGTTATCTGTCCGTAGGAACACGGACTTTTATCAGTTGCTTAGACGTGCACCGATAACGTAGAAACTTTAAGCTCTTCTTCTTCCTCTTCTTTTTCTTTTTCTTTTTCTTTATTTATTTCTATCATTCTATCAAGGCTCATGGTTTGTAATTTGTACTATAATATATTACAAATTTCAAAAGTCAAAGTTGAAAGTAGTTTTGTAAAACAATGAACAAACACACAAGTTTGTTCTTGTCCATTCAATTTATTTCAATATATTGAAATTATTTTTGTACGCTTTATTTCATTACTATTTAAAAATAGTTCTTGAATATCGAAAGTAATTTATTTTTGTTAATTAAATCATTTTCCTTTACAAATCCCCTTACAAAAAGAAATATCACATGAAATATTTGTATATGATAGATTTCAAACATAAAATAATGTTGAACAAATGAACAGCAGGGGCAATGAGGAAAAAAAAAGAAGAAGAAGAAAAAAAAATGGTAGAAATAGAAGGAAGAGGGGTAGAAGAATATTTTCTAAGGGTTGATCGAATAGAAAAAGAAGAAAAAGGGTGAACTTTAAGAGTTAGTCGTTGAAAGTTTTCGACTAAAATAGCAGGTATATTCGTAGAAGGGAAAACGAGAGAAGCACCAGGTGCACAATGCCAATGTGTACTACCTGCGAACGAAAGGAGCAAGTACGGTAGAGACAAGGCAGGTGTTTACCTGAACTGTCTCTCTCTCTCTCTCACTCTCTCTCTCTCGGTATTTCGTATGAGAATATTCTTAACATTGGTGAAGGAATAGGTACAATATAATATATATATATATATATAAATATATATTTAATGATTATTTTTTTTGAAAAGAAAAATATTTCCAAAATACCGATCGAAATATAACCCCTTATTTTTTGTTTGTTTTATTTTGACACTGAACGAATCGTATTTTCTCAATAATTTTTAGCCTTCGACTTGTTTTTAAGCCACTCTCGCGTACAACGAAATCAGGTGGATGATAATCAACGATAATTGATTAAGATCGTTTAAGAAATATGACTATATATATATATATTGTGGTGCTGCGAAGAAAAGATTCGATTTCCTGACCGATTAATAATATTTTTTACCAAACGAACCGATCAACACACGCTTTACTCATATATTTCATTATCTTATATTATAATATTTAATTTCATATATTTTTCATTTCCATAATCATTTCAAAAATTCAAATCAATCGATCGAATAACAAGAAAAAGAAAAAAAGAAAGAAAAAAGATATGTTTTACATATTTACATCCCCCATCTTTATTTTATAATCCTTCACAGGTTCCAATGAGAATAATATACCCTGTATCATAAATATATATATATATATATATACATAAATGTGTAAGGGAATTGTGTGATCTCTATAGAAAGACACATACACACACACACATAAGCACACATTGATACTTGAAATTGGGTTACTCATGACACAGATGATGCTCAAAGGCAGCCTGATAATGCGTGATAACGAGAAAGAAATGATGATCAATCGATTACTGTTCTTTCATCCATCTATATATGTATATATATATATATATATGTGTGTGTGTGTTATGTATAGATTTATATCAATGTAAAAAGGTATTTTGTTTTTTCCATCCTTTTATGTAGCTGGTCGTAATCGCTACTACGTGGTTGGAAGAAGTTATATAGAAGGACTGATAGATAATGCTATCGTTTTTAAAAAGTAATCGATATCTCGATCGTTCTACACGTACGTTGTGTTCGATCGTTGTTTCGTCGTTATATTCTATTTGTTTGTATTTCTTTTCTTTTTTTTCTTTTTTTAATTTATTTTATTTCTTTTTTTCCACTTCTATTCAAGGTCTATTACGATAGAGAAGAACACAACGAGCGAATTAGTAGTAGTAGTAGTAGTAGTAGTAGTATTACTTATGGTCGCAGATGATAAAGGGCTGGGGGTGGTGGGGAATCAAGAAATTGTAATGAAAGAGAAAGATCTCGTAAAACAAAAAAATCAAAGAAAATAAAATCAAATATGAAATGTGTGTGTGTGTGTTGTGTATAATAAATCGTAAAAGATCGTTGAGCCATGAAAGAAAGAAAGAAAAAAAAAAGAAAAATATTGGCGTTCTCGTTCGATCTAACATTAATGCGGCGTATAAAGGAAAGATTCAAGGAAAACAATTAAGTGAAAGAAGGAAAGAACTTACAATTAAAGCAACGACGACGACGACGACGACTACGAGGAGAGAACGAAGAGAAAACCGGATGTAACGAGACTCGAGAAGAAACGGAGTGAGACCGGACACGGAACATATCAACTATTTGCTATCTATCTTTCTCTCTCTCTCTCTCTCTCTTTTCGTATTTAAATTAATATTCAACATATGTTTTGATAAATATAGTATAAATATAGTCAAACTAAAATATAATATTATATTATAATATATTAAAATTTATGTAAATATACGCTGTGTGAAAAAAAAAAGAAAAGAAAAAGGAATTATTAACATAAGAATTTATCGGACAAGCGTCCAAATTTTTGATCGGAGAAATTTCATGTTTTTTTTTTTTTTTTTTTTTCTGAAAAAGAAAGGTGATAATTTTCGATGGGAATTCGATCGATCGATCGAACATACGATCAATCGTTCGACAGATCGATCAATCCGTAAACATCGTATTCGATCGATACGCTTTCTCGATGGTTCGTTCTCTTTCTCTTCGCGAATGACACTCTCCTAAGGTTTTCTACTCGCGGATTTCTCTTACGTTACTGCTCGTTCCATAAAGATCTTATACCACACTATAACCGACTTTGTTGACTGCTTGCTTTCCTTTAGAATATAAACTACGAACAGAAACAGAAACAGAAACAGAAACAGAAACAGAGAAACAAATGAAAATAGTAATAGAGATAGGAGAGAAGAAAATGAAACAATAGGACGAGACAATTCGAACGAACTTAAATTCGACTTGCTTGTCGAGAAAGGGTTGTTGCTTTTTTTCCATTTTTTTCCTTTTTCTTTTTTTTTCTTTTTAAATATAAGAAACAGACAAAAAACAGATAACAAAATGGCGGTTCAGAATCTGTGCTAAATAGAAAGAAAGAAAAATAAAAAGAGAGAGAAAGGAGAATTGAAATCTATGAAACAAATAAATGCTCGAACAAAGCGTTGTTAATAATATAATCAAAATAGAAATATAAAATAAATAGAAAAGTGATTCGAAAATTGGAATCACCAATGAAATTTTGTACTTGTGCAAGCAACAAAAAGAGAGAGAGAGAGAGAGGGAAATATGCTCGTTAGAGAGAGTTAACCGCTTAGAAAGTTACTACTTTCTTCCTTTACGAATATCGGTGGAATTGCAAGAGAATCGAAAACAGTACGCTAGAAAAAAAAAAAACTATGTACGCGTGTGTATTTGTATAGGCGTGTAATCCAGTATCTCCAAAAGTTTATGCCAATTTAGAAATATATATATACATATATAAAAATCGACACGAACTTTTCGGATAGCCCAATATTATGTACAACAAAATTACATACCTCTGAGTATATATATATGTAATATGTGTATCTATGTGTTTCTAACATGTACGAGTTTTCTCATGTTATCGAAAAGCGATTTTGCTAGCGGAGAATAAAGAAAAAAGAAGATGGATGGATGGATAGAAAGAAAAAAATAAAAAGGAAAAAAGAGAGAGAAAGAGAGAGAGAGAGAGAGAGAGAGAGAGAGAGGGAGATAGAAGGAATGAAATCCCTCAGGTTTTCTTTCTGGGTGCCATAGAAACGACGACGACGTCGACGTCGACGTCGACGTCGACGAGAACTATAACGAAGAGGAAGAAGAAGAAGCAGAAGAAGAAGAAGAAGAAGAAGAAGTTGTAGTAGTAGTAGTAGTAGTAGAAATAGAAGTCGAAGTAGAAGTAGAAGTAGAAGTAGGGGAGGAACGAACGAACGAACGAAGAACTAGAAGTAGAAGTTAGCATGGGAGTCCTGGAGTTTCTTCTCTACGTCGTCGTCCCTTTCACGTCTCAACCCCTCGTTCCTTCGTTCCCTCGTTCCCTCGTCTCTCGTCCCTTCTCCCTCTGACTTCCTCTTTCCGACCATTTTTCCTTTTTTACTTTTCTCTTTCTTTCTTTCTTTCGTTCGTTCGTTCGTTCGTTCTTTCTTATTCTTTTTCTTTTTCTCTCTGAAACGCCATCCCTACACATCTTTTCCTTCCCTTCTCATCCCTTCCCTTCCCTTCCCTTCTACGATTCATCTCAATTTTTCTTCAAGCTTTTTGTGTCCAATTTCACCTTTCCCCTCGTCTTTCTGCCGACGTTCTCTTCTCCACTCTTCTAACTTCATGTACATATACTTTTTCGAGCTATAGTAGTAGTAGTAGTAGTAGTAGTAGTAGGAAAAGTAAGTGTACTCTGGCAGTGATATTAAATATTAATCAACAAAATTAGCAAAACAATGTTTGTGTGTGTGTTCATATATTGATAATTGTAATAATATATTAATATGATAGTAGAAGATATAATAAAAATACAAATATATTGGTATTAGTAACGCGTAGCAAATAGTAGAAAAGTAAGTTATCCTAGTATTAGTAAAAACTGTACTAGAGTAAAAGTAGTATATTTGGTAGTTGTAGAGTAGTAACGCGTAGCATGACTCTCTGTGTTATGTGTGTGTGTGTGTGAGAGTGTACGAGCGAGAGGGGGTGGGTTGTGGAGCTCGTCCACTTCCTTTCCCCTCACCGCCGTGTCCTCCTTCCGTCTACTTCCTTTCTTTTCCACCCGGTCGTTTCGTCGTTTCTTTCTCCGTACTCTCATCTACCTTTTCTTTCTTTCTTTCTTTCTTTCTTTCTTTCTTTCTTTCTCTTTTTCTTCTTTCTCTTTCTTTCTTTCTTTCTTTCTCTCTTTTTTTTCTTTTCCCCGTTTTTCTCTTTCTCTCTTTTCTGAGCGCACGTTTCTCTTTCTCTCGAACCAACGTTGCCTTCCTTCCATTTACTCGTTCCTCCCTCGTTTCTCCTCCATGAGCAGCACCACCACCTCCAACTCTTCCACCACCTTTCCTTCCTTCACCGTTCCATGGCCGAAGACGCTATTTTCTCGTGGCCCCTTTTCTTCTTCCACTACCACCACCTTCACCTCCATCTCTACCTCTTCCTTTTCCTCCTTCCCGCCACCGCCAGCTCCACCACCACCACCACCACCACCATCACCACCACCCTTTTTCTACTTCTTCTTCTTCTCTTACCTCCCTCCTTCTCTCCCTCGCTCCCTGTCTTTTACTCTCTCACTCCATTTCTTTTTTCTTGCGCTTGGTTTCTCCTCTCTCCACCCTCTCTTTCTTCATAGGAAAAAGGAGAGAATCTCTCAAACCATCCCCCTTTTTTTTCTTTCTTTCGTTCTTTCGTTCTTTGGTTCTTTCGTTCGTTCGTTCGTTCGTTCTTTCTTTCTTTCTTTCTTTCTTCCATCTCTGGTTTTCTTTTATACTTATTTCCTTTTTTTAATCCTTTTATTTCTCCCTTCTCTCTCTCTCTCTCTCTCTCTCTCTCTCTCTCTTCGTATTTCTATCTTATAATTATCTCTCTTTATATTTTTCTTCTTCTTCTCTTTCAGTCATATTATTGATTTCTTGATTTTTCTTCTAAAACTTTATTTTTCTATCTACTTCCATCTTATAATTATCTCTCTTTAAATTTTCTTATTTCTTTTTTTTTTGCTCTATTTTATTTTTCTTTCCATCTATCTCATATTGATTTCTTGATTTTTCTTCTAAATTATATTTTTCTATCTTTTTCTCTTTCTCTTGAATATTTTTCTTCTTATTTTTCTACCTCTTTCTCTCTCTCTCTTTCTCTTTCTTTCTCTCACCTATTGATTTTCTTGATTTTCTTCTTACTTAGTTCTTCTAAACTTTTTATCCATCTCTCTCTCTCTCTCTCTCTCTCTCTCTCTCTCTCGCTCTCTCCCTCATATATTCATCCTCCATCTTAGTTCTTTTCTTTCCTCAACCATTCTTTCCAGATTCTATTCTTCCTTCTCTTCCTCCTCCCCCGAGCTCCCTACATTCTATCCCCTTTTTCTATACCTACATCAGCGAAGGTAACCTTTTCTTCCAAACCCTTCGTACCACTCCCTTTTTACCTTTTCTTTTCACCCATCCATCCATCCACCGTTCTTTTCTTTTCTTCTTCTTCTTCTTCTTCTTCTTCTTCTTCTTCTTCTAACTATACCCAACATCTTTTTATTACGTTTTTCCCTTCAACGTTATCGATGTTCCCTTTTCTCATATTTTCTCTTCCATTTTTTCTTCTTCTTCTTCTTCTTCTTCTTTTTTATCATAGTCGTTCCCTTCGGAAAAGATTTCAAACCTTCTTCGTCTTTTCCGTACTATTACTACGAAAAAGGGTGGTAATGTGGGTGTGGGGTGTGGGAGGAAACGTAAGCGGAAACACGGTTTCTACACCACCACAACCACCACCACCACCCCCGGAACCCTGACGCAACCCTCTGAGCTGTACCTTTTCTTTATTTCTTTCTTTCTTTCTTCAACCCCCTACAAATTCTCATCATCTCACCCTTCCTTCCTTATTTCCTTCCTTCTTTCTTTCTTTCTTTCTTTCTTTCTTTCTTACAAGCTTGGCTCGTTTCTGCTTGCTTTTTCTTTTTCTTTTTTTTCCTCCTTTTGTTTCCCTTTTTCCTTCTTCTCGTTCTAAGTTCTACCCAAAGTCGTTAAATTTCTTTACTTTTCCACGAAGTATAAGGGCTGGCTCCCGAGAAGACTTTTTTTTTCTTTTTTCTTCTTCTTTCTTTCTTTCTTTCTTTATTTCTTTATTTCTTACTTTTTTTCTCCTTTGCTTTTGCTTGTTCATTTCTTTCTTTGGTTAAGGCAGCTGCGTTTCTTTTAGTTTTGACCATTGCTACTGCTATATCCCTCTCATCGTTCGGGTAATATATATTTTCAAAAAACGTGCGAAGGAAGAAGAATGAAGGAAGAAAGTTTTACTGCTGAGGGAATAAAAGAAGATAGTGGGTACGAAGGGGGGTAGAAAGGAAGGAAGGAAGGGTGGTTGGGGAAAACTAGGGTGTACAATATGAGCTCAAAATCGAACATGGATTCCTTGGAAGTTTGCAATTTTCGTTTGGTACCTTGATAAATAAAAAATAATCAAAAATACTCTAATAACCGTGGTATCTCATCCATGGGATAAATTATTTAGCAATTTTTTTCTTCTTCTTACAATTCGTAATAAATTAAACAATAAGGAAGTTTAATTGTTATTTTGATAATAAATTATATTTGAAAATTAAATCATTTTTCCAATTGAAAATTTACGAATATTTTAATATCTGTGGCTCACAATCAGTCCGATACACACGTCTTTAAGTCAACGAATTATCTTATACCGCCATCTGTTAGAATCTTATCGAACTAACAGAGATAATCATGATTCTTTGTTAATAAACAAATAATTCGCAATAAATTGAGATATAAACTATTCCATATTTCAAGTTGGATGAAACTGCACACAGTGTGCAAAATTGTATTAAAATCGGTTCAGTAGTTTAGGAGTTTAT
Organism: Polistes dominula; assembly: GCF_049000335.1. Lineage (NCBI taxonomy): Eukaryota > Metazoa > Arthropoda > Insecta > Hymenoptera > Vespidae > Polistes > Polistes dominula. The sequence continues at coordinate 4,576,173 of NW_028300906.1, read as the reverse complement.
TGCGGACAAACAACGTGTGACACGTAATTTATATATATTAAGAAGATTACAATAGTCGATAACGATTGAATCTAATTTTATTCATAAGAAAGAGATTTTGATTTTTTAGAAGAAATATATACATATATATATATAAATTAAAATAATGTATCCTGAATCAAATTTATCAGAGATCAATTTTCTTATGATCGATTGAAAAAAAGATAAATAATATATTATGAAAATAATATCTTACACCTTTTTTTGCCCGTCTTATAAAAATCACTCATTTATATACTTAAATTCGTTTAAATATCGGAATATTAGGTCATAAACCTTTTGGTTGAAAAGAAAGTGACACTAATATACGAGATAAAAAAAGAATAGAAAGAGACAGAAAGAGACAGAAAGAAGACGAATCGTTTTACTCAAGTCCTTGCATTTATAATGAAACAATTTTTAGAAATACATTTAAGAATATTCGATTTCGTAGAAGACACTTTGAATAAATTAGAAATAAATAATAGAAGAGAAACGATTACTAGACATTTCGATTAATAATTGGACTAAAAAAGAATTAAAAAAAAAATAAATAAAAGTAGTAGAGATAAGTTAAATTATAGAAAAAAGAAAATAGAAAAAAAAGAAAAAAAAGAAAAAAAAAAGTCATGTTATTCATAGTCGGTAGTCATCGTAATAGTTTTTTTTCTCTTTATTTCTTTCTGTTGTTTCTCTTCCACGTGAAAATTGGAACGGAACGGGTGAACGGAGTCAACGCTCCAAAACGAGCGTCCACGGAAAGTGCGTGCGAAAGATCCTCGATTCTTTCTCCTTACGGCGAGAAAGTTCACGCTGCTAAACAACATTCAGAGAAAACCACAGAGAAACAAGACAAAGATACAATATTTTATAACAATATATTATACATATATATATACTTAGCATTTGAATTTAATTGAAAGCTTTTTTTGGACCATTTTTAAAATTGACTATGATGGAACTGCAATTAATTTTCATCGTTACTTACACTATCGATTGATTTCTTTCCAATAGAGCACAAGATGGATAAAGAAAGAAACAGTAGAAGAACAGAAAGGGAGGAAAAATGAGAAAGAAAAATCATTTGAAAATATAAGAAAGGACGAAAAAAAAAGGAACAAACAAAAAAAACATAAAAAAAAGGGAGAGAGAAAGTAATAAAAGAATAAAAGGGGAAAAAAAGAAAAATAGACAAGTTAGAGGAGGGAGGAAAGGGAAGAAAGAAAAGCACAGAGAAAATTGAAAATAGAGAGAGAGAATAATAGTAATACCAAATAAAGAGGATAGAAGACAGAGAGAAAGAGGGGGGGGAAAAAGGGAGAGAACGGGATTGAGAGACGTTATGACAAAAAAAAAAATATATATAAAAATGAGAGTGAAAAAGAGAGAATAAATTACATAAATAAATAAATGAATAAATAAATTAATATAATTGAAGAGAGATAAAGAGAAGGAAATAAAGAGAATCAAAATATATAAATAAATAAATAAAGAATAAAAGAGAGAATAAAAGAAGGAAAAAAAAATATAGGAATACAAAGAGATATTGGGGGATGGGGGTAGGTGGGTGAGTGGAGGGTTGTATGTGTGTTGAACAGAAAGAGAAAAAAGAAAAAAAGAGAAAGAAAGAAAGAAAGAAAGAAAGAAAGAAAGAGGTCGCACCAGTCGTCCTTTTTATCAAAAAAGAAAGAAAGGAAGAGAAGGGTAAAGGGGAAGGGGGGGAGGTTATATAGCAAAAAAAGAGTGAGAGAGAGTTGCATTAAAGAAAGTGTAGCTTCGAGGTATAGGGGAGTATAGAGAAAAAAAGGGGGGTAGAAGAATACGAGAAGGGGTTCTCTATATCGATTCTCGACTGCGCGGGAACATCGACTCACTTTTTATCTTTATCTTTATCTTTATCTTTATCTTTATATCTCTTTCTAGTTTTCTTTTTCTATGTGCCATTGGACAAAAAATCTCTCATAGCTTAATAGTAATAATAATAATAATAATAATAATATTCGATAAAGGCAAATATTTATTCTATTCTTTTCTTTTTTTTTATTTATGCAAAACATGTGAATTACATAATAATATTATTTAAATATAAACCTGATTTTTCATAGATAAACATTGTAATATTATAATAAAATATATATATAATATACAATGATATATATTAAAAATTGAATTATATTTATGATTCTATGAGGAAAATGGTAGAGGAAAAAAAAGGAATTCTATTCCACCGAATAAGGGTGAAACGTTTTAAAGTAATAAAAAGAGAATAAATAAGGGAGAGAGAGAGAGAGAGAGAGAGAAAAAAGAAAGGGGAGCAAAGAAAGAAAAAAACGATTCCCATAAGTATTCTTACAAAGAATAATCCACATGAATGACGCTTACCTATCTCTTCCCACATAGCAAATAATTCTATTTGCTTTTGTTTTGCTAACTGCTGGCCTCGATTTTACTAAATATATTATCAAGATCTTTTCTCTCTCTCTCTCTCTCTCTCTCTCTTTCCCCACTTTTTGTCTACCATATCAATATGAACAATAAAAAGAAGAGATAATAAAATAAAATATATTATACAATTAACAAAATGGCAGGGAAGAGTCACGAATAATTATCTGACACGGTTTATGCAATAAACCTAATTAGATTTACATATATATATGTAATCACAGGTACAGCAATCGAAAAAGCAAACGTAACCTATAATACATATATATACATAAACAAACACACATACTAATAGAGAAGATATCGAGGATCTTGAATAGAATGACTCGCGAGTATCGATCGATCGCGAGTACCGTTTCAACGAAAACGAGAACACAGGAGGTAAAGAAGAAAGAAGAAAAGGAGGAGGAGAAGGAAGAGAAAGGGGGGCAATTGTAGGGAAAAAGGGGAGGAGGTAGTCCAGCTTTCGTGACGTCGAAACAGAGAACACGAACAACGTTGGAAACAAGGATAAAGAGAAAGAGAAAGAGAAAGAGAAAGAAGTGTGGTCAACACAACACGTTGAAATAACCAGTCATTGTATATGTTTATATATATATATATATATATATATATATATATATATATATATAGGAAAGAAAAAAGGAGAGAGAGAGAGAGAGAGAGCATTGGTTGGTCACGCGCACGGGTGCGCACGAGTGCGCTCGCGCACACGCGGTCCTAATTTTCGTCCTGTCGTCGTACCGTAAGGTATAACAGTACCGCATTCCGAATGCCCTTCGTTTCTTCGTTTCTTTCCGTTCACCTTTCCAAGAGAGAAAGAGAGAGGAAGAGGGAGGGAAAGAGAGAAAGGTGCAGTACTCTCGGCCTCTCACCTGTTCCCCTTCGTCCTACCACTCTCTCTTCATAATCTCAATGATATACGGATATACGTACGAATTTTATGGTATATTGTGCTACAACCATTTATGTATGTCAATTACATATACTATGTATATTTATATATGATGCATCATTACAATTTTATTTTTATTATTTAATTTAAACAAAAAAAAACAAACATATTGATCTTTCATGAACATTACTACAGACGATAGCATCAACTCGAACACATATATACATATATATATATATAATACATAGATACGTTTTAGGTATATATGAAATTTGTAGGAAACTAACTTTACTCTGTCCGCCATTTTCTTTTAATAACATCAGAACTGAGAAACTCTGAGTAAGAAGTACGGAAAAAGATGAATAGGGAAGAAAACTTTAGATACGAGAAAAGAGAGAGAAAGAAAGATGGATGGATACAGGAAGAAAGAAAGAAAGAAAGAAAGAAAGAAAGATAGATAGATAGATGGATATAGAAAGAAAGAAAGAAAGAAAGAGAGAGAGATGAAACGATGCCGGAAATGTCAATTTCATGAAGAGCGTAGAATGAAATAAAGAAAAAGAGAGAAAAAGAGATAGGAGCGGAGAGAAAGGAAAAATTCTTTCTACCGAAGTAACGACGAAGCAAGAGAGCTATTTCAAGATTATCCTCTCTTTTCCTCAACGTACAAGTAAAATAAAAAGAAATGACATTGATAAAAAGAAAAGAAAGAAAAAAGATAAAAAGTAAGAGAGAAAAATTCTTGTACAATATCACGTTATTACGGTTCTACGCGTTCTCGAATTTTCTACCGTTAAGAAAAAAGAAAAAAAAAACGAACAAAAAATAAAATAGAAAATTTTACAATAGGACAACTAATGTATCGCCATTTTGGTACGAAATACTTCAACTTTGCATATAAAACAAAGGCGAAAGAAAATAAAATGACAACTTTTGACAGATAATATTCGACGAAAGAAAAAGGTAAACAGGTACTTTCGATTTTTTCGATTTAAAAGCCATTTCACCTAGTCTTTTTTTTTTTTCTAACGCATATCCGACTTCCGGTTGAAGCGTCGAGAAAAGAGGGTCGCGAAAAGCACCCTCGTGCTTCTCGTTGGATCAGAGCTCTCTCTCTCTATCTCTCTCGTGTATATACTTCGTTTCGTATCGTGACCCACGCCGCAAGGGGTGATATCGTCTCGTTCAAGGTCGCACGTGGACCGGAAAGTTTATTCTTGCCAGCTTTAGTGAGGCTCATTCGCGTGCTCGCGTTCCTTACCACCAGCTCACGCACGCGCACGCGCAAATATGTAAACACTTGTTTACTCGCTTACTACAAACACATATGTAAACTCGTAGGCATCGATATATATGTATATATAAAGTTTTGTTAATTCGATTTTCGAAAGAAACGTTTCATCTATCATTTTCGAAGTACATACTTTAAGATAAAATAATGTATTTATTTTGTAAATACTTTAACGAATATTGGACAAATAAATTAAAAAAGAAAGAACCCAAATTATTAATTGCATAAATAATTGTGATCTTTAATAACGTTATTGTCAAGAAATAATTTATTAGTTTAATTTAAAGTATGTGATACTTTCAAATCTCCCGCTCTCACCCACGTTAACGTGGAAAACAATCAAATTTATAATTATAATTTATAACAAATGTTAATGTTTATTTAAACATATACACACATAGAGATAAAAAATAAAAAATAAAAAATAAAAAATAAAAAATAAAAGAAAAAAATAGGGTTAAGATTCGTTTGGTAAATTTGATAATTTGCGCGGGAAAAAATGTATCCCCGGTTTGTTTAAGATTGACAACATTTAGCGAAAATAGATCAATATGAAATTTAAAATGGAAGAAGAAGAAGAAGAAGAAGAAGAAGAAGAAATAGTAACCAGAAAAGAAAAAAGATTGCCGTGCTTAGATCAGCGGTAACCGAAAGGACGTTAATTTCCGTCCACCGGTACTCTCCGCGCGTATACCTTACCTTACCGGGTATAACTTGAAATAGTTTCAACCTCGATGCACGACGATTGGGTAGACAGAAAGAGGACGATGATGCATAGAACGAGGACGCGTACCAAGGAGAAAAGTCGATTTCCTCAACGAGGAAGTATATACTGGCTTCATGATAGGAACATATATAGAAGGGAAAGGGAAAGAGAAAGAAAAAGAGGAGAGAGGAGAGAGGGGCAAAAAGAAAGGAGGAAGAAGAAGAAGAAAAGGAGAAGGGGGCCTGCCTGCCTGCCTGGGAGATCCCAGTCTCTCTCGTTGCTTATTTTTTCAGAATATATATATAATATAAGAAAAACAAAAAGAGTCAAATAGAAAAGGAGAATAAGAGAGGAAAAGAAAAGAATACATACATACATACATATGAGAAAGAATGTGAAAGAAAAATGAGGAATGAAATAAAAAAGAAAGGAGGGACAAAAAATGAGCCAAAATTATAATAAAGAATACGAGAAAAAGAATGGAGATAGAAAGAGAAAGAGAGAGAGAGAAAGAGATAAAGGGGGGAAGTAAAATATGGAAAAGAAATGCGAGAAAATAAGAGAGAGAAAATGAACAAAAATGATGTTTTTCTTTTTCTCAAAAATAAGAAGAAAAAAACAGAAATGAAAAAAATAAGAAAGAAATGGAAAGAAAAATTTGAAAGAGGAAAATGTAGAAATAGATAGATTAGAACTAAAAAGGGGGAGGAAAAAAAACAGGAAAAAAAAAGGAAAAAAAGGAAAAAGAGGAAAAAGAGAGAGAGAGAGACAAAGAGTTAGGAGAGAAAGTATAGAGAAGTAGGAGAAGTAGCCCCATGATGGCGCGGACGGAAGGAGCAAAGAAAGAAGGGATTCGGAGAAAGGGTGCAGAAAGAGATAGAGATATATGGATAGATAGATGGATAGATAGATAGTTAGAGAGAGGGAGGGAGAGAGAGAGAAAGAAACAGATAGAAAAAGAGATAGATAGATAGAGGGCGGCGAACGAGGAACAAGAGAGTCTCTTTGTGTACGAGCGAACACCGAAGGGATGAAAGGAAAGGATGAAAAAGCTGAGGGGACAGATGGCCCTTTCAGACAATGAGAAACTCGAGAGATAAGGGGAATACGACCAAGAATATATATATATATATATGTGTATGTGTGTGTGTAAGTATATAGATAGAAAGAGAAAGAGAAAGAGAAAGAAAAATAGAAAGAAAGAAAGAAAGAAAAGAAATAAAGAAAGAAATAGAAGAAGACGGATGTAAGAGAAGGAAGCGCTGGTAAAACTACTTTTTCGTGATGGAGTGAGTATGGGGGTGGGAGGTGGGAGTGAAGGGCGGGACAGGGGGATATAATGAACGATGGTGAAGAAAGAGAGAAAGAAGAGAGATGTAGGGGGAATAAGAAAGACGACTAACGGATGATGACTCAGTGAAAGAAAAAGAAAAGAAAAAAGTAAAAAGAGAAAGAGAAAGAGAAAGAGTAATGGCGAACACCAAAAAATTAACCAACACTGATGGAACAGTGTAATATATCGTTAAATACGATTAATTCTTCGATAAAATTCTAATTATTATTATTATGTATATTTTTATATGATTGATGTTATTATACATTTAATATTATAATAATATTACAAGTTAAATTTTACTCATCAATTTTATTATTATCATTATTGATTTGTAATTAAAGATTCCTCTCGAGAAATAAATATGGCGGAGTCTTTACGGTAACATCAACGACACATACGATGTTTAATAATAATAATAATAATAATAATAATAATAATAATAATAATAATAGTAATAATAATAATAAAAAAAGAAAGGTAAGAAAAAAAAAGATACGAGAGAACGTGGAAGGTAAAAAAAGAAGAAAAAAGGAAGATAAAGAAAGAGAAAAATATGAGAGAAGTTCTACGTGGCCTTGGACCAAAAGAAGAGATCACGACCTAACCTAGCAAGCTGAATAAGAGCCTGAGGAGTCCATGCGTAATTATGCGTCTTTCTCTTTCTCTCTCTCTCTCTCTCTCATTCTCTCTGATTCTGTTTTTATATTTGCAAATAGGAAGATCACAAAAATATTTCTACTGGTCGTCGCATAGACTATTTTTTACCTATTTTTATCACGCATAAAAGAAAATACAAGAGAACACATATCTTTTCAAGAAAGAAGAAATATTTTTTGTATTTTGAATATAAGCGCACGTATGTGTGTTTGTTACACCACGGTTGAAGAAAAGTGTAATCATTTATTGACATTCCATTTATAGGGTAAATATAAACTGGATATGTCTGATCGCAATAGGTGTATTCAAACAATCAGGTGTGTACCATTTAAATATTCCCTCTATTGGGCTTACTTTTGCTTTATATCAAATATATATAATATATAGAAGTACAATTTTACCAACAGATCAGTATGCATAATATTACATTAAGATGCAACATCTATTATGATCAGCAATCTCTTATCATACGTACGTAATACAGTATTAAAGTTACCCTCGATATTTGTGCATAATTATCCTAGGGAGATATGCGATAAGATCGACAATCTCTAACTTGATAATAACGCGAAGAATATTTTCAAGAAATAAAATGAAATTATTCGCAATTTTTCCATAATAATATTATATAAACAATACTGTATATATTCCATTTAAAGAAACAAAATTGATCCTTTTACCTTTTTCAACAAATAAATATACCGCGCATATATGATGTATACAAAACTTTTTCGTACAACGCCTACTTAATATACATTTATATGAGATATAAAAATTTTGTTTAAATATAATATCAAATAATAATAATAATAATAATAATAATAATTTTTGACCGTTATAAATGAAGAAGTATCGTGAGTATAATGTGCATCGTTATATGCACACATACGCAAACACATGAATGCGTCAGAAAGAAAAATACGAAAGATTCTTACTTAACGTAAGTAGTAACACGAAGGAAGGAACGAAGGAACGAACGAACGAACGAGCGAACGAACGAACGAACGAACGAACGAATGGTGGAAGAGAAGAAGAATCGATCGTTGAAGTTCTCTCCTTCTCTCATTTTATCTATCTTTCTTTCTTTCTTGCTCTCTGAGTTCTTATATTCCCCCATCACTCTCTGTCTCTCTCTTTATCTTCTCTTTCTTATGCTTCTCTTCCCTCCGCGGTTCCCTCTTCTTCCATCTTCTCTTTTTCTTCTCCCACTATTCCTCTCTCTCTCTCTCTCTCTCTCTCTCTTCCTTATAGCCGTCCTAGTCTTTTAAGAAACAGGATGCGCTGGCATAAGAAGAAGAGAAAGAAAAAGAGAGGGAGAGAAAGGCAAGAGAGGGTTGCCAACGGGAAAGAGGAAAGAAAGAAAGAAAGAAAGAAAGAAAGAAAGAAAGAAAGAAAGAAAGAAAGAAAGAAAGAAAGAAAGAAAAAGATAAAAAGAAAGAAAGAGATAGCAGTACCAGCAGCACCAACAGCGTTGAAGTAAGAGAAGCTTGTAGAAGGAGTAGAACGAGGAGGAGGTGGAGGAGGAGGAGGAGGAGGAGGTGGTTGTGGCGAAAAGGGTAAAGGGGGAGACGAAGGTGAAGTAGGAGAGAACGACGAGAAGAAACGAGCAAAGAGAAAGAGAAAGAGGACGAGTAGGTGAAGGTTGAGGCGGGGCTGACGGGGTGGGGAAAGAAGGTAAGGGAAAGAAGAGGAGGAAGAGGAGGGAAAAGAGGAGGAAAAGAGGAGGGAAAAGAGGAGGGGAAGAGCCGGCAGATCGAAAAGCAAGAAAGAAGGAAGTGTGGTGGTTAGGGTGGTAGTAGTAGACAGGATACCGGTGTGAGAGAAAAAGAGAGAACGAAAGAGAGAAAGAGAGAAAATAAAAGAGAAAGAGAGAGAGAGAGAGAGATAGTGTAAAGAAAAATTTCTCGCTTCGTCTCTCTCTTTTCTACCCACCCTACCTTCTATCTTTTAGAAAGACGCCGGATAGATGAGAGAAAGAGAGAGGAGAGAGGAGAGGAAAGAAAAGAAAAAGAAAAATGGCGAAGTTATACACCATCTCTCTTTTTCCCCTCTCTTTTTCTCTCTTCTGCGTATTTCATTATTTCATTTTATATCATCTCGTTCTATATTTCACATTTCACCTTACTATTACATTTTACATTTTAATTTTTGTTATATCTTATTTCTTAGGTTTTTCTCAACTACATCTCTACCTTCTAAGTTCTATCTTCTTCTTCTTCTTCTTCTTCTTCTTCTTCTTCTTCTTCTTCTTCTTCTTCTTCTTCTCCTTCTTCTTCTTCCTCTCTTTTTCTTCTTCACCGTAATAACCATTACTGTTTTTCTCTTGATTTCTTTCTTTATCTCGTTCTTTTTATCTCGTGACTAGTAGTACTGCTACTACTACTACTACTACTACTACTACTACTACTACTACTACTACTTCTAGTACGTGAGTCAGAATAGCAGCAGCACGGAGAGGAAAACTGGCGAGTTTAGAAGAGGAGAAGAGGAGAAGAAAAGGAAAGGAAAAAAACAGAAGGAAAGAGGGCGACGTCGTAGGAAGTTAGAAAAGCTTAAAGCTACCTATAACTATAGCTACAGCTAAAGATAAAGATAAAGATAGTAAGATACATAGATGGTAAGGACAGATATATAGATATATAGAAATATAGAAAGAAAAGGGGTCGCGAACGGGAATACGAAGAAATACGAAGAGATACGAAAACATACGAAGAAGACTTCTAGCGGAGCTGCGCAAGAGAAAATGACAAAGAGAAAGAGAAAAGAAAGAGAAAGAGAAAGAGAAAGATTTATATATATATAGAGAGAGAGAGAGAGAGGAGAGAGAGAGAGAGAGAGACCAAAAAGAGAAAAGAGAGAAAAGAGAAACGGTGAGAAGGGGTGGTCGATTCGATTGGAAAGGCTCTTTCTCTCTCACGCGAAAGAAGGAAAGAAAGAAAGAAAGAAAGAGGTGAACGGGGAAAGGTGGGGCGGGGGAAAAGAGGAAAAAGAGAAAGAGAAAGAAAGAGAGAGAGAAGACCTCTTTCCTTTTACCAGCGTTTTCTCCGTATTACGCTCCGTACTTTCCGTTGTTCCACCTCCTACCACCCCTCCTCCTCCAGCTCGCTCCCTCTTACCTCGGTCCACCTTCACATACGTATAGAACGTTTCTTCTTCGTAAAGTTCGCTTCATATACACTACTTTCAACACACTTACGAGTGCATATGTATATATGCATTATATATATATATATATATATATATATATACACACAAAAGTGTGCTTATTCTTTTCTTTCTACCTTCTCCTTCCTTTGTCTCTTGCTTTCTTTCTTTCTTTCTTTCTTCCCTACTTTCGTTCGTTCTCTTTTCATCCCTATCTCTCTCATTTTTTCGATGATGATGATGATAATGAAGATGATGATGATGATGATGATGATGATGATGATGATGATGATGATCGTACGTTCGTTCGTTCGTTCGTTCTCTTTCGTACGTTTTCGTTTACCATTCGTTTACCTCGACCTTCTTGTCGATCTATCTCTTTCTATTTATTTTTGTTTTTATTTCTCTCCACCACTCTACGGCACCTTTTTTTTCTCTTTCTTTCTTTCTTTTTCTGTCCTACCTTTCCATGTGTCTCAATTATTATACGACGTTCCACGGACTCTCCTCTCTCTCTCTCTCTCTCTCTTCTCTACATTCTCTTGCCGTGAGAGAGGATGAGAAAGATGAAAATGAGAAGGTGGTAGTGGTGTAGTAGTGGTGGTGATGGTGGTGGTGGAGATTGTGGAAGAGAAAGAGGATGAGGATGAGGATGAGGAGGAGGAAGAGGAGGCTAGCTTTATACGTGGGTGAACGGGAAAATGTCTTTTGAAACCTTTCTAGGTCGCTCTCGATCGTTCCCCTTACCTCTCATCTCCTCTCCTCTCCTCTCCTCTCCTCTCCTTCGTCTATCTTTCTCTTTCTCTTTCTTTCTCTTTATTTTTTTCTTTTTTCTATCTCTTTCTCTTGACATCCCTCGAGCGAAGCTCAATTCATATACACTCGATTTCGCATTCGATCCTATCCGAAATGTTTCTCTCTCTCTCTCTCTCTCCCTCATTTTCTATATTTCTATTTTTTTTTTTTTTTTAAACCAAATTTTATTCTAATCCATAAATCTCTAGTAGGGAAACATTCCCTCAACCCTATTCTTGAAATTGAATACAATTCATGTATTTATATTTATATTTATCAATGCTTTCCTCCTTACAATGTTTATTTATTAATTTATACTTAAAAATGCCCTTTAAACTTTCATCTCATATTTTCGTACATATACACATACACTTACACATATGTGTACACGGTGTATATATATAAATATTTACACACACAATAAGTCATATTAAATATCGATTTGGATTTTGTTATCGTTAAAATGTCATCGCTGTATATACAACACACTCACACAATATTTATATATATATATACGTCATATTATATATGTCTCATATGTACCAATGTACCACACGTGTGCATATATGTATACGTTCTTTCATATATTTTTTGTTCTTTATTCTCCTCTCTTTTATCTTCCATTCTTTATCTTTATTTCTTTCTATACGAGTCTCTCTTTTCTGGTCGTCCTCCGGAACTCGATCCTTGAAATGCCTCGAGGAAAGAAGAATAGGAAGAGAGGGAGAAAGGAAAAGAAAGAAACGGAGAGAAAGAGAAAAAAATAAAAAGAGAGAGAGAGAGAAAGAGAGACTCGCAGTTGGTTCGACCGAGAGACAGAAATACGAGGAAAGAGAATAACGAAGAAAAAAGAAGAGAAAGGCACACACTCTATATATCTATACATATACATATACATATACATATACATATACATATACATATACATATACATATACATATATATGTGCTTCTATATATCTTGTCTTTGTATGTGTATCTGTTGTCTGTCCATCCGTCCGTCCGTCTGTCTATCCGTCCGTCCGTCTGTCCATCCGTCCATCCGTTTCTGTATGTGTGACAGATAAAGGGAGAATGACAGAGATAGAAAAAGAGATAAAAAGAAAGAGAGAGATAAAAAAAGGATAGAAAAAGAGAGGTAACATAAAGAGAGAGAGAAAAAGATAAAAAAAGAATAGAGAAAAAGATAGGTAGAAAAAGAGAGATGGAAAGAGAGATAGAAAAAGAGAACTAAAGAGAGGGACGGAAAGAGAGAGAGAGAGAGAGAGAGAGAGAGAGAGAGAGAGTCAGAAGAGGAAAGGCGTCTCTCTCTTTTTCTCTCTCTTTTCTCTCTCTTTTTCTCTCTCACCCAGCACGACGCGAACACGGCAAGGCCGAGGAGAGAAGGAACAGTAAAATTGTGGAGAATGTGTACGCGCCATCAGGGTGGCCTAGATTCGGTCAAGACCTGCTTTCTAGGCAGCATTTCTCTTTATCACCGGCTACGCCGGTGTACAACTCTCTGTCTCTCTTTCTTTCTCTTTTTTTTCTCTTTTCTCTCTTTCTACTTGTGTATATTTCTTCTGTTTATACGTTTGTGCGTATGCATGCATGATACGTTTGTATCTGTATGCATTAATATATGTATCCTATGTGTGTGTGTGTAGGTAGTAGGTAGGTACGCGCGAGCATGTTGGTGAACGTTCGGTGGGTTCGCGATGCCAGAGAAAATCCTCGAATGCAAGTATATATGCACGGTTTTTGTGTGATGTGTGTGTGTGTGTATGTACGTTGAATTGTATTATACTCCGTTGACTTGTATGTGTTGTGTGTGTTTTCTTGTATATGTTGTGTACCGTGGAGAAGCGACGCAGCGGGAATTGACCCTCGATTTTTAGTGTCGCTTAGTCGTACTCGCAATCGAGTATGTTCCATGATAAACTTGTAGAATATATCGTGGTTTTAGACATTTTTTTTTTCTTTTTCATTTTTACGAATTTTATTTATTTTTCATCTAGGATTTATTTCTTTCTGCCATTCTTTTTTTTTATTTCAAAAAGATGGAAAGAAAAAACGCCCTCCTCCCATTAAATTTGTATTTTGATAGGGCTTAATTACAGTTATATTTAACAATATTATCTGTAACTGTATCTTATTTTATATTATTTTTAAAGAATTCGAAAGGGTGAAATTTATCAAAGAACAAATAGAATTATATTTGAAAATAATTGTATAAAAAACAACGCTGAAACACACTGGTTTTTCATCCACTTCTGTTTTTCATTCTAAAAAAATAGACGGAAAGAAAGACCCCCGAAAGAGAAAACAACCACTAAGATTTACATATATATCGTTAGGGTTGCGTTAGGTTATGCTCCACGATACACAACCTATAGACTCTTTTTCTCTT